>NC_041391.1:714357500-714361621 GCF_002162155.2 Triticum dicoccoides
ATGTATATATATGTATATGTGTGTGTGTATATATATATATATATAGAATTTCTAGTAGAACCAATCATGCATATATATATCACATCAATGTCTCACAAATTAAACCACCATATTAATTAATTCACACATACACACATGTATAGCTATATACAATTTCTCCTACATATGAATGTTGCCTTCGAAGCCAGTGGCATTAGCCTAATTGGTGCCTTCGGAACACGATGACAATTGAAAGTGGTTTTCATGTGGGCGGTAGCGGGTAATAGAATTCTCCATTCGGATTTATGACCTGGTCGAGCAAAAATCTCGCTATTTCCTCTTGAAGTGCTTCAACGCGCTCCCTTTCTATGAGCTTCTCCCGCATCTCTTTGAACTGTTAAGAAGGAGATCAATATGCATGTGTATTAGTTGTGTGACTAGATATCGATAATGGTGTAAAAATTGTGAATAGTGTTCTGATAAGCGTACCCATTGCTGTCTTTGAGATCTGCTCCTTTCGGACGCCCTCATGCGAATGTTCTCGCAAACGCAGAATGCACACAAATCAGTCCCCTGCGCCTGCTTCAGGACCTTTACGAGAATGGAATTTGATCAGATAAAAATTAATCAAGCATGATAATTAAAGAGATGGCAGCTAGCTAGCTAGCTAGTACTACTTAATTACTTACCTTGGGTCGAAACCATTGAAGCTTTTGTTTCCATTCACCTTCCGTGACGCTGATGAATCTTGCCCAAGCCCTGCCCGCCGACAAAGAAAATGAATAAAGGGGTTATTAAATATTTCATATCATGAAATGACGAACTAAATAGGCCGAGATATATAATTAATAATGATTGAAATTACCTGTTGACTATCCCATACAAGATGTTAAAGTCAGTTTTTTTTGAGATTAGTGAATCCAGTACTTCAACTGTGCCGGCGTCAACTTTAATGATACAGAAGACCCAGTGAAATCTGCATGCACACACGTTTACATGTCTTAATTAAGAGGGTATATGTAAGCAAAAACATGTAGCTAGCTAGTAGGCAAAAACAGAGAATTTGTAGTACAAGACAGTGTGACTCACTGGAAGTGGTAAGGAAGTAGTATATCTTCATTGTATTTGAGGCGCTTCAAGAACTCTAGCATGCTGTCCTCTACTTCCTTTGCAAGAAGTTCATTTATCTTCCATGTGTATTCATTAACGGTGTTTGGGTCAATGAACCCAATGCCATAGCGTCCACCTTTTCTCATTTCATATATCTTCATCCTGCATAATACCACAGAAAAGAATATAGAGTGAGGATAATTACAGGTAATGATTGATCTCAAAAGGATCACTACAGCTAGCTTGAGACTTAAATTATAGAAAGAAATCACTTACAGACAATAGCAACTGACGATAGATTTGTCGAGTGCGTCTTGATTGTATAACTGAAACAGTTCTGAATACTCAACGGACCCAGCTTTCTCATGGTAGTAATGGTCCTGCTTGACATTCACCATGAGGGACAATCGATCTGAAATCTTGGTAATGTTCATGTACCATTGATGCAATTCATACATTCTCGTTGGGAGGTTCTTGACCTTGTCTGGCGCGACCAAAGGTTGACCCCGGACATATTTCCGTTTTACTTCATCCTCTCTAAGCAAAGGCATGGGCTCGATCTCGAGGAGTTGTCCAATAGTGATGTTGAGAACTTCAGCCTGCATTATATGCTCCTCCGTTATTACCACATTGCCCACCTCGGGAACATGCACTGTTTGCCCACAATAATATTGGGCGCGCGTACTGTCACCTGTTGTTGGCACAACAAGCGAGGGGATCGATTGTGCCGCCTGTTCTCCCAGCTGGGGAATGGTTTTCCCGCATTTTTGGCAGCTGCTTCTTGTTTGCTCGATCCCGATGTAGACGTGCTCGCCTCCCTTTGTAGACGTGCTCGATTTAACTTCCTGATGTGGCGCTCATAGTCTGTGTCAACAGGCTTGGGAGCTGGTGGTTGAGCCATACGAATGAAGTGGTCAATCGTTTCCTCACGCACTTTCTCCCTTGGCGGCGGTGGCGGTTTCGGTGCAAAATGGGCTTCCACCTCGTCCTTCAATATGGCTGTGATTTCCTCCTCGGACCTGTCATAAGACCTCTGCGGAAGAGGCTTGAGGCTTGGACCATATTTATATCGCTTGCCTCCGCCTGTACTTCCTGTACTACCTCGACTCGTACCATAGCTGCGGGGTGTCTCTTCTGCGATTGCTGAGGCGGCGGAGACGGCTGACGGGACTGAGTTGGACGAGGAGGAGTGGCCTGAGGTTGTGCCGGACTTGGAGGAGGAGTGGACGTCTGACGCTGTGGCAGACTTGGAGGAGGAGGATTGTCCTGACACTTTGCCGGACTTGGAGGAGGAGGAGTGGCCTGACACTTTGCCGGACTTGGTGGACTTGCAGGAGCGGGAGTCTGCTGACTCGGTGGCGGACTTCGACGAGGACTCGGCTGACGCGGTGTCGGTGGCCTTGGAAAGATGATGCGATCCTTTTTCCATAGGATGATACGATGTTTGGCCTCTCCGAGAAAGCGCTCGCCGTCACCTCCAACAATGT
Source organism: Triticum dicoccoides (assembly GCF_002162155.2). Classification (NCBI taxonomy): domain Eukaryota; kingdom Viridiplantae; phylum Streptophyta; class Magnoliopsida; order Poales; family Poaceae; genus Triticum; species Triticum dicoccoides. The sequence goes on from NC_041391.1 coordinate 714,360,077, forward strand.
CAAGCTGTAGCCCCGAATATGGTGGGTCCACCACCTCATCAACCAAGACACGAGCATAGCCCGCTGGAATCGGGTTGCAATGGAAGGTTGCCTCGGGGGGATTTGTGAAAGCACAGCCGTCCGCCACCTTCATGGATATGTTCTTCATTTTGACGTGTAGCTCGCAGTTAGTGTTCTCCGTGATGTCATCCACGGGGTATCTACCCAGCATTGCGTCGTCCGGGACGGAACCCACGCTGCTTCTCGGCATGGATGGGCCGGTGCTATCCAATGCTGGATCATCCGCTAGCTGGTGCAGCTGCTGAGACCCCCTTTGATGGGTAAGTGAGTCGATCTGCTCCTGCTGCCGCTGGAATTTGACCGCCAATTCCGCTTGACTTGCTTCTAGGCCTTGAAGGCGTTCATAGTCCCGCTTCCTCTGCTCCTCCTCCATCTTCCTCTTCTTCTCCTCCGTAATCTTCTTTCTCGCACGGGTTCTGTAGTCGTTGTTCCAGTCTGAAAACCCCTCATACCACGGCATAGCGCCCTTGCCTCGTGTTCTTCCCGGGTGTTCAGGATTTTCCAGGGCACGCGTAAGCTCGTCGTTCTCTCTGTTGGGCTGGAACACCCCCGTTCGTTCCTCTTCTATTGCAACAAGTATCGCATCATCGGCTCCCTTCAGACTTGCCCTCGTCGAAACATTGCCTGTCTCCCGGTCCAACTCCCCCCCATGCGCATAGAACCAAGTCCTGACCCTGGGGGGGCAGCTCTTAGTAGCCGGAGTGACACCTGCATCCTCCATCTCTTTCTCAGACTTATCCCACTTAGGCATTGCCACCGCATAGCCACCTGGCCCCAGCTTATGGAACTTATCCTTTTTTTTCGGCATTCTTCTTGTTTATTCTCGACCATTCCTTAGCTAATTCCGAATCCTTGAATTTCACGAAATCGTCCCAATGATCACGTTGGTTCTCCAGTGTTCCCTTAAATACTGGAGTCTTCCATCCTCCCTTGACGTACTTGTTCCATTCACGATTCTTGTAGTTCTTGAATGCAGTCGCCATCATCCTAAGAGCAGCCTCTTTGACTTTCTTACATTTCTATATAACTAACATTTCTATAACATTTCTAACAATGCTATATATAACTAACATTTCTAATATTTCTATAACTAAAAAACAGAAAAAAAAATTATAACATTTCTATATATATAACTAACATTTTTATAACTATTTATATAACTAAAAAACAGAAAAATTTCTAACAATTCTAACTTTTTTATAACTATTTCTATAACTAAAAAACAGAAAAATTTCTAACAATTCTAACATTTCTAACTATTCTAACAATTCTAACATTTCTAACTATTTCTAAAAAACAGAAAAATGTCTAACAATTTCTCAAAAAACAGAAAAATCTATAACTAAAAATGTATGTGTGTGTGTGCGCGCTCACCGGCCGGCGAGGCGAGAGGCGACGGGGGGCGGCGACAGGGGGCGCGCGGCGACGGGGACGGCGACGGGCGCGGCGACGATGGGGCGGCGACGACGGGGACTGGGACGTACG
>NC_041391.1:714362024-714369731 GCF_002162155.2 Triticum dicoccoides
GACGAGGGATATGGAGACGGCGGGGGGCGGCGGGCGACGGTGCAGAGGAGAAGAAGCAGAGGGAGAGATGAGAAACTGACGAAATTTTGAAGTGTTTTCTTATATAGAAGGCACCTTTAGTACCGGTTGGAGCCACCAACCGGTACTAAAGGTCTGTTTTGGCTAGCCCAAGCGGCAGGAAGCGACCCCCTTTAGTACCGGTTGGTGGCTCCAACCGGTACTAAAGGCCCCCCCTTTAGTACCGGTTGGAGCCACCAACCGGTACTAAAGTGTGTGCGCTGCCAGGCGAGGGGCGCAGAAGTTTAGTCCCACCTTGCTAGTTTAGGAGCGCCAGGACCAATTTATAAGCCCCGGCGCGGGCACTGCATTGAACTCCTCTCAATAGCAGGCCTTCTGGGCCTACCTCTCCTACGCTGCCTGTGGGCCTACTGGGCTTGCGGGCCTGCATCCTGGCCCAACTACAGGTTGGATTTCTAGTCGTATGCAGGCCGCTATAGCGCAGTAGGCGGGCTTTTTTATTTTCTTATTTTTTTGCTTTATTTATTTTTGTTTTATTTATTTTTAAGTTGTTTTTTGCTATATTTAGAGTTTCTTTGTAAATATTTTTGCTTTAGGTACAAAAAATTACAAACTTTCTGTTAGTGCCGGTAGATTTCAAATTTGAATAGTTTAAATTTTGAATTATTTGAAATTTGTGTGAATCACTAGTTTGTGAATAACTTAACTTTGAAAAAAGTTTTTCAGTGATTCTTTTTTCTTATGTTTAATATTAGTGTGTTTTATCATTATATTCAATTTAGTAATGCTTAGGTTATTTAAAAAATAAAATGCCTTTGTAACAGTTTAGTTTTCGTCGAAAACCCTGATACTTTGAAAGAGATTGTCCATTTTGTACACGAAGTGCATCCAGTTTTTGCCGTAACCCTCTCTACTTTCTTGCACATGCTATTTGTATGAAATTATAATACCATGCCAACTTTCAACCTTTTCTGAGTTCATTTGAATTGCTTTTCAATTTCAGGGTCATTTAGCTAGAAAAAAATCAGTAAATGCATGAAAAAAATTTGTTTGCACATAAAATGTCTTCGCGTTTCAAATGACAAAACACATAACTACCCTAACTATTACAGACATTCCCTCCTGGGTGTGAAACACAGAAGAAAGTGATGATAGTGAAGCCGATCACATCCCAGATCTTTGGGTGTGAAACTTTTTCTTTGCGTGTGTCCCTTTGCGCCGTAACCATGGAAAATCTTCATCATTTAACGGGATGCTCGGGTCAATATTCACTGTGAATGGAGCAATTTCATCAAACTTTTCATAATCTTCTGACTTGTCTGTCTAGTCATCCATTCCCACGATGTTTCTCTTCCCAGAAAGAACTATGTGCCGCTTTGGCTCATCGTACGATGCATTCGCTTCCTTATCTTTTCTTTTTCTTGGCTTGGTAGACATGTCCTTCACATAGAAAACCTGTGCCACATCATTGGCTAGGACGAATGGTTCGTCTGCATACGCAAGATTGTTGAGATCCACTGTTGTCGTTCCGTACTGCGGGTCTTCCGTTACCCCGCCTCGTGTCATATTGACCCATTTGCACCGAAACAAAGGGACCTTTAGACCACGTCGATAGTCAAGTTCCCATATGTCCTGTATATAACCATAATATGTTTCCTTTCCTGTCTTGGTTTCTGCATCAAAGCGGACATCACTGTTTTGGTTGGTGCTCTTCTTATCTTGGGCGATCGTGTAAAATGTATTACCATTTATCTCGTACCCTTTGAAAGTCATTATATTCGAAGATGGTAACCGGGATAGCAAGTACAGGTCATCTTCAATAGAGGTGTCATGCATGGTACGTGTCTGCAACCAGTTGGAGAAACTCCTGGTTTGTTCACGTGTAATCCAGTCATCAGACCGCTCCGGGTGTTTGGAGCGTAGCAAATTCTTGTGTTCATCCATATACGGAGCCACCAAGGCGGAATTCTGTAGAACTGTGTAGTGTGCTTCAGTGAGAGAATGTCCGTCCATACATATTATTTGTTCCCCTCCTAGCGTGCCTTTTCCATCCAATCTGCCCTTATGCCGCGATTCAGGAACACCAATCGGCTTAAGGTCAGGAATAAAGTCAATACAAAACTCAATGACCTCCTCCTTTTGATGGCCCTTGGAGATGCTTCCTTCTGGCCTAGCACGGTTATGAACATATTTCTTTAAGACTCCCATGAACCTCTCAAAGGGGAACATATTGTGTAGAAATACAGGACCCAAAACGTTAATCTCTTCGCATAGGTGAACTAGGACGTGCGTCATGATGTTGAAGAAGGATGGTGGGAACACCAACTCGAAACTGACAAGACATTGCACCAAATCATTCTGTAACCTTGGTATGATTTCTGGATCGATTACCTTCTGAGAGATTGCATTGAGAAATGCACATAGCTTCACAATGGCTAATCGAACGTTTTCCGGTAGAATCCCCCTCAATGCAACTGGAAGCAGTTGCGTCATAATCACGTGGCAATCATGAGACTTTAGGTTCTGGAACTTTTTCTCTGCCATGTTTATTATTCCCTTTATATTCGACGAGAAGCCAGACGGTACCTTAATACTGAGCAGGCATTCAAAGAAGATTTCCTTCTCTTCTTTGGTAAGAGCGTAGCTTGCATGACCCTGATGTATGCCGTCTTCTCCGTGCATATGTTGCTGGTCCTCCCGTGCCTCAGGTGTATCTTTTGTCTTCCCATACACGCCCAAGAAGCCAAGCAGGGTCACGCAAAGATTCTTTGTCACGTGCATCACGTCGATTGCGGAGCGGACCTCTAGGTCTTTCCAATATGGCAGGTCCCAAAATATAGATTTCTTCTTCCACATGGGTGCGCGTCCGTCCGCGTCCTTCGGAACAGGTTGTCTGCCAGGACCCTTTCCAAATATCACCTTCAAATCCTTGACCATATCATGTACATCAGCACCAGTACGGTGGCGAGGCTTCGTCCGGTGATCCGCCTCACCTTTGAAATGCTTGCCTTTCTTTCTTACGGGATGCCTGCTCGGAAGAAATCGACGATGTCCCAGGTACACATTCTTCTTACAACTATTCAAATATATACTGTCGGTATCATCCAAACAGTGCGTGCATCCGCGGTATCCCTTGTTTGTCTGTCCTGAAAGGTTACTGAGAGCAGGCCAATCATTGATGGTCACGAACAGCAACGCCTTTAGGTCAAATTCTTCCCCCATGTGCTCATCCCACGCACGTACACCTGTTCCATTCCACAGTTGTAAGAGTTCTTCAACTAATGGCCTTAGGTACACATCAATGTCGTTTCCGGGTTGCTTAGGGCCTTGGATGAGCACTGGCATCATAATGAACTTCCGCTTCATGCACAACCAAGGAGGAAGGTTATACAAACATAGAGTCACAGGCCAGGTGCTATGGTTGCTGCTCTGCTCCCCAAAAGGATTAATGCCATCTGCACTTAGACCAAACCATACGCTCCTTGCGTCATCTGCAAACTCCTTCCTGTACTTTCTTTCGATTTTTCTCCACTGCGACCCGTCAGCGGGTACTCTCAACTTTCCGTCTTTCTTACGGTCTTCTCTGTGCCATCGCATCGCCTTGGCATGCTCTTTGTTTTGGAAAAAACGTTTCAACCGTGGTATTATAGGGGAATACCACATCACCTTGGCAGGAATTTTCTTCTTGGGGCGCTCGCCCTTGACATCACCAGGCTCATCGCGGCTGATCTTATAGCGCAATGCACCACATACCGGGCAAGCGTTCAAATCCTCGTACTCACCGCGGTAGAGGATGCAATCATTAGGGCATGCATGTATCTTCTGCACCTCCAACCCTAGAGGGCAGACAGCCTTCTTTGCTTCGTACGTACTCTCGGGCAATTCGTTGTCCTTTGGAAGCATATCCTTTATCATTACCAGCAACTTTCCAAATCCCTTGTCAGATACACCATTCTCTGCCTTCCATTGCAGCAATTCTAGTGTGGTGCCCAGCTTTTTCTTGTCACCTACGCAATTCGGGTACAACATTTTTTTGTGATCCTCTAACATGCGCTGCAACTTCTTCTTCTCCAAATCACTTGCGCAGTTTCTCTTTGCATCGGCAATGGCCCGACCTAGATCATTAACGGGCTCATCTGATGCCTCTTCTTCAGCTTCTTCCCGCATTGCCGGCTCAGCTTCTTCCCGCATTACCGGCTCAGCTTCTTCCCCCATTGTTGTATCATCGTATTCAGGGAACCCATGGCCAGGATAGCTGTCGTCGTCCTCTTCTTCTTCATTGTCTTCCATCATAACCCCTCTTTCTCCGTGCTTGGTCCAAACATTATAGTGGGGCATGAAACTAGACTCAAACAGGTGGACGTGAATGGTTCTTGACGTAGAGTAATTGCGACCATTCTTACAGCCAGCACATGGACAAGGCATAAAACCATCCGCCCGCTTGTTTGCCTCAGCCGCAAGCAGAAAAGTATGCACGCCCTAAACGAACTGGGGAGAGCATCGGTCATCGTACATCCATTGCCGGCTCATCTTCATTACACAACACCGAATAGACCAAATTAATACAAGTTCATACATAAAGTTCATACAACACTTAAATGCAACAAACAAATAACTCTCTAGCTAAAGCATTTAAATGCAACAACAAATGCGATCAAGATCGCAACTAAGGTAACAATTGATCCAACAGCATAATGATACCAAGCCTCACTATCGATGGCATATTTTCTAATCTTTCTATTCTTCAAGCGCATTTTCTCCATCTTGATCTTGTGATCATCGACGACATCGGCAACATGCAACTCCAATTCCATCTTCTCCCCCTCAATTCTTTTCAATTTTTCTTTCAAGTACTCGTTTTCTCTTTCAACTAAATTTAACCTCTCGACAATAGGGTCGGTTGGAATTTCTGGTTCACATACCTCCTAGATAAAAATATCTATGTCAACTTGATGGGCATAATTTGTCATAAACACGAAATGCAACAAATAGTTTTAAAAAAGAATATACCACATCCGAATCATAACAAGGACGAGGGCCGACGGGGACGGATATCAAAACCATGGCACTGTGTATAACAAACAACGTACGGGTAAGATAATTATTACATGATTAACTATATATCCAAATCACACAAACATCAATTTTTATATAAAAATTCATGAACAAGAGGCTCACCACAAGGTGGTGCCGGTGACGGGACGGTGCGGGCGATCGACGGTGGTTACGACGGAGATTTAGAAGGCACTAAGTAAACCACACCTACATATGCAAACTAAGTATTATTTTTGACCTCAAATTGCATATAAATCAAATACTAGCACATATATATATATATATTTCCTCCCAAATTACTAAACTCACAAATTAGGAACTATACAAAGCATGGGAAGAGCTAATCTAGCAATGAGAGATGAAAGGACAAAGTTGCTAACCTTTGTGATCACTTGAATGGATGGGGGCCTTCAAATCTTGACAAATTTTGGGCAAAATGTGTGATGAGCTCGAGGGGAGAAGAGGAAGAACAGAGAGGAGAGGAGAGGGGAAAGGGGAAGAACAGAGCGAGCTGGACGAAGGGTTTATATGCAGGAGGACCTATAGTACCGGTTCGTGGCACGAACCGGTACTAAAGGTGCTGGAGGGGACCCAGACTGACAACATCCTGCCACCACCCTCATTAGTACCGGTTCGTGGCACGAATCGGTGCTAAAGGTTAGCCACGAATCGGTACTAATGAGAGCGGCCCGGCTAGCCATTGGAACTGGCACTAATGTATACATTAGTGCTGGCTCTAATACAAACCGGCACTAATGTGCTGCACGTTTGACCCTTTTTCTACTAGTGAATCTAGTGACGAGGAAGAGCCTGAAATGAAGCTTGGGAGTGAAGGATATCCTTGAACAAGAGAGAGGAGGACATGGAGAATGTATGTACAATAGGAAAAAGAAGAAGCACGAGGACTCTGAATTCTAGCGGAAATCTTGATTAAGCTAATGGGTTGACGTATATGTGCATTGGTACACCAGTGATATGTATTGATTTTGAAGTTTGGTTTATACAGAGCAAGCCTACTGATATGCTGTCAGAATATAGCAAATGCCATTTTTGTGCTTGTGCCCGGCATAGGGACTTGACAGAGAACCCTAACCTCGAGAGAAAGTGTGCCGTGTCACTAGAAGAATGTTGCTAGTGACAGAGCCAAAGCTCCTAACACCTCCTCAAGTTCATGAGACATACGCAGAGGATAACGGAGATGAAGGTCGACATGATCTGATAACAGGGATGGCTAAGGACATTGCTATCATTAGTGAGAGACATGAGAAGATGTGACAAAAACAAGAGATGGACTATGGGCATTCTACATCAGGTTGCAAGTCGGCAAGCACGCCCATGGTCTAAGGATTCCCTCTGATCCTCTTTATTTCAAACAAATGAACTAGCATTTTGCTTGGTTGTAGGGTACCATTTGATTAGAAAAAAATATTGTTGCTGACAAATTGGCCGTGTAACCAAATTAAACTAGTGCCACAAAATATTTACATATGCTTCTAGATGTGTGCCACAGAACCAAAATGAGCTTGACAACCATCAAAATGCAGCAGGGCAAAACAAGACACGTGACATTATCACTTTGTAGGTCTTCCAAATCTTAGTGAACTTGTGCACCTTTGGGAAACCTGCAATAGATCAGAAAATGTTACATACAGCAGCTGCATTTAGAACTTAAGGAAGATGTTACAACAATCACATATAACAACCACATATGTTCTGAAATATAGAGCAACCGCCAACCAGTAACATCACCGGAGTAAAAAGACAATCACATATAACAGCAGCATATGTTCTGAAATATAGATCAACCAGTAACATCTCTAGAGTAATCACTACTATAGTAGAGAACATGTCCTGGACATCAACATGTCCATTTTGTATCTGTAACATCCCAAATTTTCAATTTGGAATGTTATACAATAGATCATTAGTGTATATCATATTTTATTGGATTTTGGCTTGATCCTACAAATTTCAAGCAACTCAAGGACCCACAGAGAGAGTTGGAGATTTCGTTATTTTCATATTTGAGTTTTCTCAAATTTGAAAATAGGATCATTTGATTTTAATTATTTTATATTCAAATATTTCTTATACAAGAATAAAAGAGAGGGAATAAAATGACTTTCCCAAAATAATTTAATATTGAGGATTTAATAATAAAATCAAATAAGATTTTTATTTCGGAGTTTATCGCTATTTTATTTGAATTTAGAAAAATTACACGTTTTTCAAAATTGCATTTTAGGGCCAAGAAAATGTTCATCTCGTTCCAAATATTTTATTTAGACGGGAAAATTTGTTTTGCCATTTTTAGAATTTTATTTTATTTTCTAGGATTTATTTAAGTTTCGGCGGAATCTTTTTTAAAAAAAATTGTTCGGACCGACCGGGCCGAAGGCCCAGCTGGCCCAGCCGCGCCGCCTCCCTCTCCCGTGCCCGCACTGGACTCTGCCGGAGTCCGGGAGTCCGCCGCCGCCCCGGTGCCCGCTTCCCCAAGCCGGCCCCGCCCCTCCCCCTTTAAATACCCCGCCGCCACTACCCCGTCCCGCCCCACCACCCGCAGCCGCAGCAGCAGCAGCCGCCGCCGCCGCTTGCCGCGCCCGCCGCCGCCGTCGCCTTTCGCCGCCGCCGCCC
>NC_041391.1:714370547-714462570 GCF_002162155.2 Triticum dicoccoides
CCCGCCGGACCCGACGAGGTAGCCGCCGACGCCGCCGCCGGTTTTTTTATAAAACCGTTCGGTTTTTTTAAACCCTAGATCCATTTTTTTAGATCGGTTCGTCGGTTTTTCTCGGTTTAGTTATTTTGCGGACGTTCATCCGTACGTTACAGCGAACGTTCATTTGTTAGCCTGTGTTGGGTTTCGTAGTAATTTCAAAAAAATTCCTACGCACACGCAAGATCATGTGATGCATAGCAACGAGGGGAGAGTGTTGTCTACGTACCCAACACAGACCGACTGCGGAAGCGATGACACGACGTAGAGGAAGTAGTCGTACGTCTTCACGATCCAACCGATCAAGCACCGAAACTACGGCACCTCCGAGTTCGAGCACACGTTCAGCTCGATGATGATCCCCGGACTCCGATCCAGCAAAGTGTCGGGGAAGAGTTCTGTCAGCACGACGGCGTGGTGACGATCTTGATGAACTACAGCAGCAGGGCTTCGCCTAAACTCCGCTACAGTATTATCGAGGTATATGGTGGCAGGGGGCACCGCACACGGCTAAGGAATAGATCACGTGGATCAACTTGTGTGTTTAGAGGTGCCCCCTGCCTCCGTATATAAAGGAGCCAAGGGGGAGAGGTGCGCCGGCCAGGAGAAGGGCGCAGGAGGAGTCCTACTCCTACCGGGAGTAGGACTCCCCCCCAATCCTATTCCAATTAGGATTCCCCGGAGGGGGAAAAAGGAGGAGGGGGCCGGCCACCTCTCCTAGTCCTAATAGGACTAGGGGAAGGGGGAGGTGCGCAGCCCATCTAGGGCAGCCCCTTCTCTTTTCCACTAAGGCCCATGAAGGCCCATATGGCTCCTGGGGGGTTCCGGTAACCCTCCCGGTAACCCGGTAAAATCCCGATTTCACCCGGAACACTTCCAATATCCAAATATAGGCTTCCAATATATCAATCTTTACGTCTCGACCATTTCGAGACTCCTCATCATGTCCGTGATCACATCCGGGACTCCGAACAACCTTCGGTACATCAAAATGCATAAGATCATAATATAACTGTCATCGTAACCTTAAGCGTGCGGACCCTACGGGTTTGAGAACAATGTAGACATGACCGAGACACGTCTCCGGTCAATAACCAATAGCGGGACCTGGATGCCCATATTGGCTCTACATATTCTACGAAGATCTTTATCAGTCAGACCGCAAAACGACATACGTTGTTCCCTTTGTCATCGGTATGTTACTTGCCCGAGATTCGATCGTCGGTATCCAATACCTAGTTCAATCTCGTTACTGGCAAGTCTCTTTACTCGTTCCGTAATACATCATGTCACAACTAACATATTAGTTGCAGTGCTTGCAAGGCTTATGTGATGTGCATTACCGAGAGGGCCCAGAGATACCTCTCCAACAATCGGAGTGACAAATCCTAATCTCGAAATACGCCAACCCAACATCTACCTTTGGAGACACCTGTAATGCTCCTTTATAATCACCCAGTTACGTTGTGACGTTTGGTAGCACCCAAAGTGTTCCTCCGGCAAACGGGAGTTGCATAATCTCATAGTCATAGGAACATGTATAAGTCATGAAGAAAGCAATAGCAACACACTAAACGATCAGGTGCTAAGCTAATGGAATGGGTCATGTCAATCAGATCATTCAACTAATGATGTGACCTCGTTACGCAAATAACAACTCATTGTTCATGGTCAGGAAACATAACCATCTTTGATTAACGAGCTAGTCAAGTAGAGGCATACTAGTGACACTTTGTTTGTCTATGTATTCACACATGTATTATGTTTCCGGTTAATACAATTCTAGCATGAATAATAAACATTTATCATGATTATAAGGAAATAAATAATAACTTTATTATTGCCTCTAGGGCATATTTCCTTCAGTCTCCCACTTGCACTAGAGTCAATAATCTAGATTACACTGTAATGATTCTAACACCCATGGAGCTTTGGTGCTGATCATGTTTTGCTCGTGGAAGAGGCTTAGTCAACGGGTCTGCAACATTCAGATCCGTATGTATCTTGCAAATCTCTATGTCTCCCACCTGGACCAGATCCCGGATGGAGTTGAAGCGTCTCTTGATGTGTTTGGTCCTTTTGTGAAATCTGGATTCCTTTGCCAAGGCAATTGCACCAGTATTGTCACAAAAGATTTTCATTGGACCCGATGCATTAGGTATGACACCTAGATCGGATATGAACTCCTTCATCCAGACTCCTTCGTTTGCTGCTTCCGAAGCAGCTATGTACTCCGCTTCACATGTAGATCCTGCTACGACGCTTTGTTTAGAACTGCACCAACTGACAGCTCCACCGTTTAATGTAAACACGTATCCGGTTTGCGATTTAGAATCGTTCGGATCAGTGTCAAAGCTTGCATCAATGTAACCTTTTACGGTGAGCTCTTTGTCACCTCCATATACGAGAAACATATCCTTAGTCCTTTTCAGGTATTTCAGGATGTTCTTGACCGCTGTCCAGTGATCCACTCCTGGATTACTTTGGTACCTCCCTGCTAAACTTATAGCAAGGCACACATCAGGTCTGGTACACAACATTGCATACATGATAGAGCCTATGGCTGATGCATAGGGAATATCTTTCATATTCTCTCTATCTTCTGCAGTGGTCGGGCATTGAGTCTTACTCAACTTCACACCTTGTAATACAGGCAAGAATCCTTTCTTTGCTTGATCCATTTTGAATTTCTTCAAAATCTTGTCAAGGTATGTGCTTTGTGAAAGTCCAATTAAGCGTCTTGATCTATCTCTATAGATCTTAATGCCTAATATGTAAGCAGCTTCACCGAGGTCTTTCATTGAAAAACTTTTATTCAAGTATCCCTTTATGCTATCCAGAAATTCTATATCATTTCCAATCAGCAATATGTCATCCACATATAATATCAGAAATGCTACAGAGCTCCCACTCACTTTCTTGTAAATACAGGCTTCTCCGAAAGTCTGTATAAAACCAAATGCTTTGATCACACTATCAAAACGTTTATTCCAACTCCGAGAGGCTTGCACCAGTCCATAAATGGATCGCTGGAGCTCGCACACTTTGTTAGCTCCCTTTGGATCGACAAAACCTTCCGGTTGCATCATATACAACTCTTCTTCCAGAAATCCATTCAGGAATGCAGTTTTTACATCCATCTGCCAAATTTCATAATCATAAAATGCGGCAATTGCTAACATGATTCGGACGGACTTAAGCATCGCTACGGGTGAGAAGGTCTCATCGTAGTCAATCCCTTGAACTTGCCGAAAACCTTTTGCGACAAGTCGAGCTTTGTAGACAGTTACATTACCATCAGCGTCAGTCTTCTTCTTAAAGATCCATTTATTCTTAATTGCTTGCCGATCATTGGGCAAGTCAACCAAAGTCCATACTTTGTTCTCATACATGGATCCCATCTCAGATTTCATGGCTTCAAGCCACTTTGCGGAATCTGGGCTCACCATTGCTTCTTCATAGTTCGTAGGTTCATCATGATCTAGTATCATGACTTCCTGAATAGGATTACCGTACCACTCTGGTGCGGATCTTACTCTGGTTGATCTACGAGGTTCAGCAGTATCTTGATCTGAAGTTTCATGATCATTATCATTTGCTTCCTCACTAACTGGTGTAGGTGTCACTGAAACAGTTTTCTGTGATGAACTACTTTCCAGTAAGGGAGCAGGTACAGTTACCTCGTCAAGTTCTACTTTCCTCCCACTCACTTCTTTCGAGAGAAACTCCTTCTCCAGAAAGGATCCATTCTTAGCAACGAATGTCTTGCCTTCGGATCTGTGATAGAAGGTGTACCCAATAGTCTCCTTTGGGTATCCTATGAAGACACATTTCTCCGATTTGGGTTCGAGCTTATCAGGTTGAAGCTTTTTCGCATAAGCATCGCAGCCCCAAACTTTAAGAAACGACAACTTTGGTTTCTTGCCAAACCATAGTTCATAAGGTGTCGTCTCAACGGATTTTGATGGTGCCCTATTTAACGTGAATGCGGCCGTCTCCAAAGCATATCCCCAAAATGATAGCGGTAAATCAGTAAGAGACATCATAGATCGCACCATATCTAGTAAAGTACGATTACAACGTTCGGACACACCATTACGCTGTGGTGTTCCGGGTGGCGTGAGTTGCGAAACTATTCCATAGTTTTTCAAATGTACACCAAACTCATAACTCAAATATTCTCCTCCACGATCAGATCGTAGAAACTTTATTTTCTTGTTACGATGATTTTCAACTTCACTCTGAAATTCTTTGAACTTTTCAAATGTTTCAGACTTATGTTTCATTAAGTAGATATACCCATATCTGCTTAAATCATCTGTGAAGGTGAGAAAATAACGATATCCGCCACGAGCCTCAATATTCATCGGGCCACATACATCGGTATGTATGATTTCCAACAAATCTGTTGCTCTCTCCATAGTACCGGAGAACGGTGTTTTAGTCATCTTGCCCATGAGGCACGGTTCGCAAGTACCAAGTGATTCATAATCAAGTGGTTCCAAAAGTCCATCAGTATGGAGTTTCTTCATGCGCTTTATACCGATATGACCTAAACGACAGTGCCACAAATAAGTTGCATTTTCATTATCAACTCTGCATCTTTTGGCTTCAACATTATGAATATGTGTATCACTACTATCGAGATTCAATAAGAATAGACCACTCTTCAAGGGTGCATGACCATAAAAGATATTACTCATATAAATAGAACAACCATTATTCTCTGATTTAAATGAATAACCGTCTCGCATTAAACAAGATCCAGATATAATGTTCATGCTCAACGCTGGCACCAAATAACAATTATTTAGGTCTAATATTAATCCCGAAGGTAGATGTAGAGGTAGCGTGCCGACCGCGACCACATCAACTTTGGAACCATTTCCCACGCGCATCGTCACCTCGTCCTTTGCCGGTGCCCGCTTATTCCGTAGTCCCTGTTTCGAGTTGCAAATATTAGCAACAGAACCAGTATCAAATACCCAGGTGCTACCGCGAGCTCTAGTAAGGTACACATCAATAACATGTATATCACATATACCTTTGTTCACCTTGCCATCCTTCTTATCCGCCAAATACTTGGGGCAGTTCCGCTTCCAGTGACCAGTCTGCTTGCAGTAGAAGCACTCAGTTTCAGGCTTAGGTCCAGACTTGGGTTTCTTCTCTTGAGCGGCAACTTGCTTGCCGTTCTTCTTGAAGTTCCCCTTCTTCTTCCCTTTGCCCTTTTTCTTGAAACTAGTGGTCTTGTTAACCATCAACACTTGATGCTCCTTCTTGATTTCTACCTCCGCAGCTTTCAGCATTGCGAAGAGCTCGGGAATAGTCTTGTTCATCCCTTGCATATTATAGTTCATCACGAAGCTCTTGTAGCTTGGTGGCAGTGATTGGAGAATTCTGTCAATGACGCAATCATCCGGAAGATTAACTCCCAATTGAATCAAGTGATTATTATACCCAGACATTTTGAGTATATGCTCACTGACAGAACTGTTCTCCTCCATCTTGCAGCTATAGAACTTATTGGAGACTTCATATCTCTCAATTCGGGCATTTGCTTGAAATATTAACTTCAACTCCTGGAACATCTCATATGCTCCATGACGTTCAAAATGTCGTTGAAGTCCCGATTCTAAGCCGTAAAGCATGGCACACTGAACTATCGAGTAGTCGTCAGTTTTGCTCTGCCAGACGTTCATAACATCTGGTGTTGCTCCAGCAGCAGGCCTGGCACCCAGCGGTGCTTCCAGGACGTAATTCTTCTGAGCAGCAATGAGGATAATCCTCAAGTTACGGACCCAGTCCGTGTAATTGCTACCATCATCTTTCAACTTTGCTTTCTCAAGGAACGCATTAAAATTCAACGGAACAACAGCACGAGCCATCTATCTACAATCAACATAAACAAGCAAGATACTATCAGGTACTAAGTTCATGATAAATTTAAGTTCAATTAATCATATTACTTAAGAACTCCCACTTAGATAGACATCCCTCTAATCCTCTAAGTGATTATGTGATCCAAATCAACTAAACCATGACCGATCATCACGTGAGATGGAGTAGTTTTCAATGGTGAACATCGTTATGTTGATCATATCTACTATATGATTCACGCTCGACCTTTCGGTCTCCGTGTTTCGAGGCCATATCTGCATATGCTAGGCTCGTCAAGTTTAACCTGAGTATTCTGCGTGTGCAAAACTGGCTTGCACCCGTTGTAGATGGACGTAGAGCTTATCACACCCGATCATCACGTGGTGTCTGGGCACGACGAACTTTGGCAACGGTGCATACTCAGGGAGAACACTTCTTGATAATTTAGTGAGAGATCATCTTATAATGCTACCGTCAATCAAAGCAAGATAAGATGCATAAAAGGATAAACATCACATGCAATCAATATAAGTGATATGATATGGCCATCATCATCTTGTGCTTGTGATCTCCATCTCCGAAGCACCGTCATGATCACCATCATCACCGGCGCGACACCTTGATCTCCATCATAGCATCGTTGTCGTCTTGCCAATCTTATGCTTCCACGACTATCACTACCGTTTAGTAATGAAGTAAAGCATTACATCGCGATTGCATTGCATACAATAAAGCGACAACCATATGGCTCCTGCCAGTTGCCGATAACTCGGTTACAAAACATGATCATCTCATACAATAAATTCAGAATCATGCCTTGACCATATCACATCACAACATGCCCTGCAAAAACAAGTTAGACGTCCTCTACTTTGTTGTTGCATGTTTTACGTGGCTGCTACGGGCTTAAGTAAGAACCAATCTCACCTACGCATCAAAACCACAACGATAGTTTGTCAAATAGACTCCGTTTTAACCTTCGCAAGGACCGGGCGTAGCCATACTCGGTTCAACTAAAGTTGGAGAGACAGTCGCCCGCAAGCCATCTATGTGCAAAGCACGTCGAGGGAACCAGTCTCGCGTAAGTGTACGCGTAAGGTTGGTCCGGGTCGTCTCGTCCAACAATACCGCCGAACCAAAGT
The DNA here is from genome assembly GCF_002162155.2 of Triticum dicoccoides. Lineage (NCBI taxonomy): Eukaryota > Viridiplantae > Streptophyta > Magnoliopsida > Poales > Poaceae > Triticum > Triticum dicoccoides. The sequence goes on from NC_041391.1 coordinate 714,377,603, forward strand.
ATGACATGCTGGTAGGCAGTATGACTTGTATCGTCCACAACTCACTTGTGTTCTACTCGTGCATATAACATCGACATAAATAACCTAGGCTTGGATGCCACTGTTGGGTTTCGTAGTAATTTCAAAAAATTTCCTACGCACACGCAAGATCATGTGATGCATAGCAACGAGGGGAGAGTGTTGTCTACGTACCCAACGCAGACCGACTGCGGAAGCGATGACACGACGTAGAGGAAGTAGTCGTACGTCTTCACGATCCAACCGATCAAGCACCGAAACTACGGCACCTCCGAGTTCGAGCACACGTTCAGCTCGATGACGATCCCCGGACTCCGATCCAGCAAAGTGTCGGGGAAGAGTTCCGTCAGCACGACGGCGTGGTGACGATCTTGATGAACTACAGCAGCAGGGCTTCGCCTAAACTCCGCTACAGTATTATCGAGGTATATGGTGGCAGGGGGCACCGCACACGGCTAAGGAATAGATCACGTGGATCAACTTGTGTGTTTAGAGGTGCCCCCTGCCTCCGTATATAAAGGAGCCAAGGGGGAGAGGTGCGCTGGCCAGGAGGAGGGCGCAGGAGGAGTCCTACTCCTACCGGGAGTAGGACTCCCCACCAATCCTATTCCAATTAGGATTCCCCGGAGGGGGAAAAAGGAGGAGGGGGCCGGCCACCTCTCCTAGTCCTAATAGGACTAGGGGAAGGGGGAGGTGCGCAGCCCATCTAGGGCAGCCCCTTCTCTTTTCCACTAAGGCCCATGAAGGCCCATATGGCTCCCGGGGGGTTCCGGTAACCCTCCCGGTAACCCGGTAAAATCCCGATTTCACCCGGAACACTTCCGATATCCAAATATAGGCTTCCAATATATCAATCTTTACGTCTCGACCAATTCGAGACTCCTCGTCATGTCCGTGATCACATCCGGGACTCCGAACAACCTTCCGTACATCAAAATGCATAAACTCATAATATAACCGTCATCGTAACCTTAAGCGTGCGGACCCTACGGGTTCGAGAACAATGTAGACATGACCGAGACACGTCTCTGGTCAATAACCAATAGCGGGACCTGGATGCCCATATTGGCTCCTACATATTCTACGAAGATCTTTATCGGTCAGACCGCATAACGACATACGTTGTTCCCTTTGTCATCAGTATGTTACTTGCCCGAGATTCGATCGTCGGTATCAATACCTAGTTCAATCTCGTTACTGGCAAGTCTCTTTACTCGTTCCGTAATACATCATCTCACAACTAACATATTAGTTGCAGTGCTTGCAAGGCTTATGTGATGTGCATTACCGAGAGGGCCCAGAGATACCTCTCCGACAATCGGAGTGACAAATCCTAATCTCGAAATACGCCAACCCAACATCTACCTTTGGAGACACCTGTAATGCTCCTTTATAATCACCCAGTTACGTTGTGACGTTTGGTAGCACCCAAAGTGTTCCTCCGGCAAACGGGAGTTGCATAATCTCATAGTCATAGGAACATGTATAAGTCATGAAGAAAGCAATAGCAACACACTAAACGATCAGGTGCTAAGCTAATGGAATGGGTCATGTCAATCAGATCATTCAACTAATGATGTGACCTCGTTACTCAAATAACAACTCATTGTTCATGGTCAGGAAACATAACCATCTTTGATTAACGAGCTAGTCAAGTAGAGGCATACTAGTGACACTTTGTTTGTCTATGTATTCACACATGTATTATGTTTCCGGTTAATACAATTCTAGCATGAATAATAAACATTTATCATGATTATAAGGAAATAAATAATAACTTTATTATTGCCTCTAGGGCATATTTCCTTCAGCCTGTTCGTCCATTTTTCTTTTTCTCGAATTTTCTGCGATTATTTCCGATCGCCATTTCTGATCCGAATTTCATTCTAGTATAACTTTTCGCTCGTTTATCGGAATCAGGCGATTCAAGCGCCTAGAGTTTCGTCTCGAAACCCTCTTTCAGTTTATCCTACTTAAACAAGTTTTTGCTACTGTAAAAAATTTGACTTAGGTCCAGATTAGTAAACGAAGCTTGTTTCTTTTGCCGTTTGACTTTCGTTGCTTCGTTTGATTTGATTCTTTTTGCAAACCGGAGTTCTTGAGTTGAGCTTTCTGGTTAGATCTCTTATTTGAGTTTTACCCGTGCATTAGATGAGTGCTTATTGTATGCTTGTTTGTTTGCGATAGAGTACCCGCAGTGCGTCGTTTGCTACTATGAGTCTCTAGGTTTCACGGATCAACAACAAGGCAAGTAACACTTTGCATACCTCTTTACTACCCAGTTTTATTGCATTACTAGATCATGGAAGGCACGCGTTGCGGTGCCCGTCCTTTTTTTAAATAGAATGGTAGGTACTTCTATAAGATATGTTATTCATTTTGAACATGCCCGCCCATTTTTAAAATAAGAATTGTAGATAATTTTATGAGAATACTAAGATATGACAGGAAATCATTTTCAAAGAAAGATAAAGCTACATGATAAAATTTGTAGCAAGATTATTAAGTGTAAAACTTGAGTATGTAAGGTAGTGTTGCTCAACCCTAGTATGAAAATGGTGGGCGTGATGGTCAGTTGTATTCGGCGGAAAAAATTGGATTTTAGAAAACTACAAATCTGATGGAAACCATTCACGAAACACACCATCATTGCTTGATACAAGCTTTAGTGAGACAAAAACACCAAACATAAAGAAACTTGACATCAATTTTGTAGTTCTCCATGGCAGAATAACAAAGCTCTAGTAACCACCTCCAAGTAGCTCTGCGTCATTCTTCACTACAACCATCATCACCACCTCAATCATGCATCAGCGACAATTCTATCAAAAACGACACTCGATCTATCTTGTTTGCTAGAAAGTACTCCCTCCGTCCCATAATATAAGATCGTTTCACAAACTATTTTAGCTTGCAAAACAATCTTATATTATGGGACGGAGGGAGTAGATTGCATACAAGTTGATACCTAATATATTATTCAAGGTAAAGAGAACTCTTGTTTCTTTTGTTACAACATTCAGATTAGAATTTGCAGCATGAAGTCAGAGAAAATTCATTTCCATTCGAATTCAAAGACAGTATTGAGATATAATGTGTGAACATGGCCATGCTAAAAACATAGTAATGGAAATGAAATCATTTGATGGAAATGTACTGCAACAGTACATCATAAGACTATAACATGCGAAGTAAGACCAGATTCCAACTTGATCAGTTCAGATAGTGAAGTTTCCGTGATGTTACGTAAAACAGAAAGAATAATTGGAAAAATAATGTAAGCATATAAATTAAATGAAGTGGCATCTCTTTAATCTATGGAAAACTGTCATACATGAACTGCAAAAAGGGAAGAACGTCCCAAAAATTTCCTTAAAAAGAATATTGATGTTTGAAATAAAGACAGGATGGTTGCTTTATGATATCTATGATAATAAGAGGCTTAGGGGTTGTGTGGTGTTTCTTGGGTTAGTGCACAACTGCATGAAATTACCTACCATCCATACACACATCTAGTTTATACCTCTGGAACCCATACACATTAAAGCAATTGTAATACTTATTTTGAAATGAACAAAGAAGCTTATGTACACCTATTAACTGCATACTCTCTGTAGAGTTCAATGTCTATGCTCCTGAAACAGAACATAAAAGGAAAAAGGAAAACAGTACACGAAGTCATTCTTTGAGTTGGATATTGATATAAAACTGAACCAAAATTTAGTAACATACCTTGATTGATGTATGTTGCCAAGCTAATTGTGAATCAAAGCATGAGAAATACACAAAACAATTTCATGCGAAAGTTCACACATATTCCCAATTTGGTGGAACACCGTAGCAGCACGCAGGCTCATCAGTTATTGAAGCTTCATCTATCTATTCATGGGAGAAAAGATGGAAGTAATACCCATATTCAACATCCCTAAAATAAGCCAATGGGGAAGAGATGGAAGTCAAATGGCAAATTTATTAATCAGTTCAATAATAATTTTGAGTAAACTTTTATTTTCTGATAGACTAAAGATGACACTCATCAGACCAGAGAAGAATTGTCAAAGTCAACAAAGTCAAAATATGTTACCGATGTTCCCGTGCTATGCAAATGATGAGTTCCGTACATACAATATATGGGTGAGTGCCAGCCAGATTATATAAATTATGCTCATTTCTGGATGATCTTTGTGCATCAAGTATGAAACTAATTTTGATAAAGTGAAACTACATGTATCTGCAAGCATGTAACAATCCCGCTAGCATCAAAAATTCAAAATACATCTATCTTTTTTGAAGCTATATTAAATGATGAAATACACATATCAATAATCTGAACACAATTAATTCCACCTTTCCTAACAGCAATGCTTCAACCATACTTCAGAAGTGAGCCCCACAAAATAAAAAAAGTAACAAAAAAGTTAGATAATCGCATAAAAAACTACCTTAATGCAGGATTGCATACTTGTAAACTTAATGATACATGGCTAGAATAAGGAATTTAAGAATGCTTGGCAATCTGCATTTAGCTAGGTCACTTTATTTTTGGTTGATTCAAACCAACAAAAGTGTATGATCAAAGATGAATTCTTATCATGATTCATCAAAAAGAAATACTACTTCCAACTTTATTTTTTACCAAGTCCTAAGATCAATGAAACGTGGTTAGCTGACAATAAATAAATGTATTGAAAATGGATACTAAATAATTAAATCACTTTCATACAAATCAACTTAATATATTCCATAAGGCACAAGTAAACAAAGCTTGTGGATTTCTCTCTTACCTGTAGAATCAACTTGAAAACAAGGTGGCACTTCCTGTGACCCGGTTACAGTTTTCACCCCATGTCCAGAAGGAAATACTCTTGGGGTATTATCAGTGGATGACGGTGCCCAATTATACTAACAACCAGCTGACCAAGCAATCCAAAACCCGAAGATGACTCAGAGAAAGACCAGAGAAAGTAATGATCTAACATCGCACTTGAATTGGGGCTATTATGGAAATCCCTATATGTTCCTTGATCTTGTGTTTCCTGTTCACACAAGACCATAAAAAAAGGTCATACCATAAATTGGTCAAATGTGTTTTGCCCATGAAGTTCACAGGACATAACATGAGCAATTACACTGCAGAGAGAAGGAAAAAACTCTTACCTAGCATAATTTAAAAGAGTGAACATATTCGAGTAACATGGATGACAGAGCTGATCAATACTCCAATAACAGGAACATACATTAGATTAACTTGAAAATGCTAAGGCGAAACTCTGTCAAGAGAAACTAAAACATCCAACACCCAGTTCTGTTAAGAGAAACTAAAAACATTCAACACCCAGTTCTACTGTGATGATTCACTCAATGCACCATTCAGTTCGCCATCATACTTGAAATTTTAAAAATAGAAAAATAGTACTCACATTAGAATGCATCACCCAAGAAACATACGCAAAATTTCCATATGCACAGGACCGGCCAGCGTAACATTTTCATCAACCATCAGTATGTGCCTCTGTTACAAAATCACTGGTTTCTTATTAATTATTATCGTCATTTCCAGAAGCCAACAAAGACATGTGACAAAAAAACATATATGATTAAATAGCATGAAGTACACAATGGAAAATATCAACATGCTCGCACAAAATATATCATTAAATAACCATCTAGAAAATATGTATAACCCAGCGATCAAATTTTATTTGAAGAATGTGCAGAAGGAATTGGCAAATTGCTTAGCAGGAAAGGTAGCAGTATAAGGCAGATAAGCTATCAATTGCACGTTTCAGGTTTTGTAAAAAGAAAGAAGAAATTACACGAGGGTGTTGTACCACAGGACGCAGACATGGGTGAATGGCAGGTGACATTGCTATGGTCTAATTGCCCAGACGCGATGGTCATCGGCTGCCAGGAGAGACACACCTTCCTCCTAGAGGGAGGATGCCTGAGTTGCAACCAGGTGAATCAAATCAAAATAGTAACACACATGCACATGGGAGGACGAAGGGACGATGCGGGAGCTCCTCGCACGGGTAACTTACCAAATAGAAAAGGTTGTACAAATGCTCCGGCTGAAGGCGAAGGAACTACTATTCCTTTTAATCCTTTTTCATGCAGGCCATAAGTTCAGATCATAAATCCTGACAATGCCTATCTGAATTATTTGGTCACTCGGTAGATTATTTGATCCGCATTAGATCCGATTCGTTTCCAACGCGAGCGCACCTCTGGGAAGGGGAGGAGCAAGAGGGAGTTCGCCGACCTCCAGTGAAGCATCTTGGGGAGGGCCAGGTTGCCTCCGAGGATGTGGTGTGGTCACCACGCCGAATCCCGCTGTCGTGGTTGGATCTGTGTGGAGCATAGGAACCATCGGTCTAGTCGGGGCCATGTGGGATTGTGGGTGCAGCAGCAGGGTTAATGGCGGCGGCGTGCTGGGGCAGTGAGGATGGGGGCGGGGCGAACGCGGCGCTGAGTGGGTGGAGATGGTGATCCGCTCCTGTCCACCGTTATCACTGTCGTCTCTCTCTCTCTCTCTGCGGCGACGAGAGAGCAGCGGCGGCGCACCTAGTCTGCCCTAGCAAAGGGCAGGAGGGGTCGGGTTTTTTTTTGAGTCCAGGAGGGGTCGGGGGTGAGTAGCGGCTTGGGTGCGGCAAGGGGAGGGAAGTGGGTGAGGCTAAATGGGCTGGAAAACAGGCCCAGTTTACCACAAGGCTTCGTTTCGGCCTCCAGAGTAGCAGCCCATTAGGACAGCTGGGCCACTGTTTAACAGATGCGGGATAGATGGCTTTAGACACCAGATCGAACGGCCAAGAACGTCCAGATCACAAAAATGGACGGCCAAAAACGCAAATCGCTGTGAGGGCAGGGATTAGGTGCGGTTATACTATCCTTAATATCAATCCTCAAACAATTGCATGATTAGGATCTGATTAATATGTGGGTTTTGCGAAGTAGATGATTTAGAACCTATTACCTGTTTTATTATCAAACCCTTGGGAATACTTCTACGTTTGCTTATATCGCTATGCTATGCTAGTAGACGTGGATTGGGTGAGTATATCCATGACAGATGTGAGATTGTTTAAATTAATGGTTTACTTAAGGTGGCAAGTTAAATTCACATCTGGGTGGACTGAGGCACCTGGGGAACCTAGTGTTGCCTGTATTTTTGGAAATCCCGGGGTATCGTGTGATTCTCCTATGGACCGCCACCCAGGCTCAAAGAGATCATGAGATTATTCATGCTAAAAACTTCCGTGTGTAGTCGCAAGCTACTATGGGAAAGTAGGTGTAACTGTCTACCCATCGTAAGGTGCAAACGCTTCTGAAAGACTATGTCTCGGTCATCCGTTTCTCAAACACCTTGTAGTGCGAGAATTCCACCGGAGGAAATCGAGTCTTGTGGGGAAAAGTGTGCAAACCTCTGCAGAGTGTATAAAGTAATCATGGTTAGTCGTGTCCCCGGTTATGGACGTTTTGAGTATCTAGTACCTGGATTATCATGTGAATCTCATCATGTTACTTTAATTTAATTTGTTGGGTTTTAATGATGATGCTTAATTGGGATTGAGTTGGGTGAACCTTCTTAGTGTTTAACAATCACCATGATAGTTAAATAAAATTTATTCCTTTGTTGTAGGGGAAAATTGGCTTTATGCAAAACTGTAACCATAGAGCTTTCCACCAGCCATATATGCATGTAGTGATAGCATTATTCTGTTCACTACTCTCTATGTGTTACATTGCCAGCATATTCCATTTGCTGACCCGTTTTCGGGCTGCAACATTCACGTTGCAGACTTTTCAGACGACGAGTAAGGTTCCTTAGGTCGTGGTCTTATACTCGGTGATGCCGTTGGAGTTGAAGGACTCGCTTATCTTCCAAGCCTTCTGCTGTTATATTTATTAGATGGCCTTAAGCCATATTTATTGTAATAAGTTCTCTTGTGAGACATTCGATGTAATAAGTGTGTGATTGCTACTCTGTTATAAATTCTTCAAGTATTGTGCGTGTCAGCATTACCGATCCAGGGATGACACTGATGCACAAAGATCGGACTGTTTGAGGTCTGATCGCTACAAGATGGTATAAGAGCCCACGCTGACTGTATGACACGACCACTAAGCTAAAGCCCTAGATCACTACTCTCTTCTCATTTCGGACTCCTCTCCTTTTCTACTCTTTTAGGATGGCGAATGCAAGGAACAAGTTCACGCAACCGGATGAAGATACACCCTTTGGACGCCACTTGGAGAAAGTCACTGGATACCTGAACATCGGAGTGCCAAGCTTCACCGGGACCTACATCGCCACTTTACCCGAAGAGGAGCGTTGGATGATTCAAGTCCAAGCCCCAGGAAGGACGTTCATGCCAGTCACTGAGCCCATAGAGTTTTCCTTTGATGCACCAACCTGGAGTCTAGGAAAGAGCATGGCAACCCACATCACCATGGGACGCATTGGAGAAGTTTACCACAAGGATCTCAAGGATACTATCTTCCAGATTTGTGGGCGCCGAGATGAGCAATGGGAGATTATCAGTACCGGGAAGGATAGATCAATTGCAGCTTTCATCCAGGAGCTAAACCAGCACATTCGTTGCCAGGAGAACCAGATGTGCGCAGGCATGATAGATCTGAAGAAGGCATTGACCAAGATCATGGAACTGGAGGAAGAACTTAAGTCTACACGCGATGGATATAAGGAGGAAATGACGACAATCGTGGAGAAGAATGATGATCTGAAGAAGAAGCTGAAGGTATTCATGGGATTCCCCGCGACTGGAAGGGAAGACGATGATTGCACTTGCCCGGAGAACTACATCATCATCGACGACACCGACTCGGACCTAGACGATAGCGATGATGACTTTGTTGATGAAGCAGGAGCAGACATCATGGAGTCTTCGACCGATCAATTTTTCAAGTCGACCACCATCGGTAGTAGTATTCCTCCATGTACAGAGTATAGTCCGAGCACTTTTGTAACGATAGTTAGACCGTTGTGTGCCCTTGTTTGAATTGATTGAAGTGATATTGATTGCATTTGTCTGGTGAGCATATGGGTAGTGTTTTTCTCTATAGACCTCATTTTATTCTATATTCTCATCTTTTCTAAACCCTCAGATGCCTCCGAGACGTGACAATGGATTTGCTTTCCCACTAAGCTCACTCAATTGATCCAGCAGCAGAATGCATTGATGCAGATACTAGTCCAGAATCAGAATCAGGGGAACAACAACAACAACAACAACAACCCACCACCACCACCACCTGTTGATCACTTAGCTCGTTTCTTGAGGCTGAATCCGCCGGTGTTCTCTAGTAGCACCGAGCCGATAGTTGCAGATGATTGGCTCCGCGAGATGGGAAGGGAGTTGACCACTGCAGGATGCACAGATGCGGAGAAGGTGCATTTTGCCGCACATCAGATTGATTGACCCGCATCATCATGGTGGGAGAATTTCACAGCCACCTATCCCATCGACACTGTCACATGGGACCAGTTTCAGCAGGCTTTCCGTACTGCTCATGTTTCAGCAGGAGCTATGGCCATGAAGAAGCGTGAGTTTCGCAACTTGCGCCAAGGAGGACGTACAGTTGGCCAGTATGTGGATGATTTTAGTAAGTTAGCACGTTATGCCCCAGATGACGTTGCTACGGATGCAGCCAAGCAGGAGAAGTTTCTGGAAGGACTAAATGATGAGCTGAGCATGCAGTTGATGGTAGCAACCTTCAACAATTACCAGGAGTTGGTAGATAGAGCGCTCATGATTGAAGGAAAGCAGCAATAGATTGACAACCGCAAGAGGAAGTATGGACAAGGGAAGTACAATTCTGGAGCTCAGCGGAAGCCTCGTTTTACCCCGAACTCGGGAGGACCTTTCCAGCATACCCATGGAGGAGGGAGCTCACACAACCATAGTGGTCCCAAGAATGGTAATGGGAATGGAGGAAGCAACGCAGAGAACCGTACCAATCCATCAATCCTAGCCAAGAAGGATCTAAGCCATGTCACTTGCTACAAGTGTCAGAAGACTAGACATTATGCCAATGAATGTCCTGAAGCTAAGAATGGAAATGGAAATGGAAGCTCTGGGAAGAAGCCGAACCCTTTCAACAGGGGACAGGTGAACCACGTTAACGTGGAGGAGGTTGAAGCCCAGCCAGATGCAGTAATAGGTAAGTTTTTGGTTAAGTCATTTACTGCAATCGTTCTTTTTGATACCGGTGCATCGCATTCATACATATCAAGGGGATTTATGGATAAGTATAAACTGCCCACCAAAGTTCTTGGAACACCTATGTTAGTAAGCTCACCAGGAGCGGAGTATATGGCCAGTCAAGGATGTTTTCGAGTGCCATTAACCATAGGTAGGCATGTTTTCCCCTCGGATTCAATCATTTTGGAGTCACAAGGTTTGGATGTGATTCTGGGTATGGATTGGCTATCGATGTATGGAGGAAACATCGATTGCGCAAGAAAGTCAATTTTGCTTATCACCCCAGAAGGAAGAAGGATCAACTATGTATCCCGGCACGAGCTGAAGCGGACTCATGTAAATTCCTTATCAGGAGTTGTACAGGAGGAAGTACCAATGATGAAGGATTTCCCTGATGTATTTCCAGAAGAATTGCCAGGCATGCCACCGGACAGAGACATTGAGTTTTTTATAGAGCTTTTGTCAGGCACAGGGCCAATATCTAAGAGAGCTTACAGGATGCCCGCAAAAGATTTGGAGGAAATTAAGAAGCAGATAAAGGAGCTACTGGATAAAGGGTATATTCACCCAAGTTCTTCACCTTGGGGATCACCAGTGCTTCTAGTGGAGAAGAAGGATGGATCATTGATGATGGTTGTTGATTATCGAGGACTGAATGAAGTGACAATCAAGAACAAGTACCCACTGCCGATAATCAATGATCTGTTTGACCAGTTGCAAGGAGCTAAGGTATTTTCCAAGATCGATCTGCGATCAGGATACCACCAGCTGAAGATTCGAGAGTAGGATATACCAAAGACAGCTTTTACCACCAGGTACGGGTTGTATGAGTACACCGTTATGTCATTTGGTCTGACTAACGCACCTGCCTATTTCATGAACATGATGAACAAGGTGTTTATGGAGTTACTGGATAAGTTGGTCGTGGTGTTCATTGATAATATTTTGGTCTACTCGAAGAATGAAGAGGAGCATAGGAGCATTTGCGTTTGGTACTTGGGAAGCTCAGAGAACATCAGTTGTATGCCAAGTTCAGCAAGTGTGAATTCTGGTTGAAGGAAGTTGGGTTTCTTGGACATGTTATATCCGGAGAAGGAATAGCAGTAGACCCCACCAAAGTTGTCACTGTGACAAATTGGGAAGCCCCAACGACAGTTGGAGAGATCCGGAGTTTTCTTGGACTCGCAGGATACTACCGGAGGTTCATTGAGAATTTCTCGAAGATTGCGAAGCCCATGACGGAGCTGTTGAAGAAGGACACCAAGTTCAATTGGACTGAGGAATATGAGGCCAGTTTCCAGGAGTTGAAGAAACGTTTGGTTACATCACCAGTGTTGATTCTGCCAGATCAGCGCAAGGATTATAAAGTATATTGTGACGCTTCTCGTCGAGGACTTGGAGCAGTGCTTATGCAGGAGGGAAGAGTTGTTTCGTATGCCTCACGACAGCTTAAGCCCCATGAGTTGAATTATGCTACACATGATTTGGAGGTAGATAGCCAGACCCTTGGAGACATGCGTTCCTCGGTTTTCATGCCCGCCATGTCATGCGCAGATGAGGTTCTTCCTTCTTCTCTAAGCTGCACATGACTACCTAGATCATATATGGTTACATCATTCATTTCATTCTGCTGACAGGGGAAAGACAAAGCCGGGCGACCGACACTGACACCAAGGACAGAAAAAAAAAAGGATTGCAACTGACGAGGTTTCTGCATCAAATCCATACAGTTTAGAATTACCAAAGGTATTACCGCCACCTTATTAGAGCAGCCCAGCGATGGCGTGCGCATCCCCGGCCGGTGCCGGAACATAAAAATTCAGAGCATCTTATATTGCGCCTTCACCAAATCAAAACAGAGCCCCAAAGGCCGAAATGACATGATCACCAAGGGCAAAAGAAAAGGATTACAAGCATCAAAGATGATAGTAGTATAACATAGTATAGAGTACTGACGACTTTTCGGCACCTAATCCATACAGTTTACAATTGCTTAAGATATCACCAAGCACTTGTTAAACAGCCCAACCAATGGTGTATACGCATTGCCAGAACATACAGTTACAGTGCCTCATATTCCCTCCGTTCCTAAATAATATCTTTTTAGATATTCCAATGCGGACTACATGCGGATTCACTCATTTTGCTCCGTACGTCGTCCACGGTGAAATCTCTAAAAAGATTTATATTTAGTAACGGAGGGAGTACTACATTCTTTCAGCAAATCAAAAAGATACCCAAAGCAGAAAAAGAACCGAGCGACTGGCATGACCACCAAGGACAGAAGAAAATGATTGCAAACAAACAATCACATACAGTATGATCGTTGCAAAATACTGACAAGGTTTCTGCATCTAATCCAAAGTTTCAGACAGCTTACAACCACATTATTAGAGCAGCCACAAATCGCCAGCCGGAACATACAGATACAGAGCACCTTATAATGCAGGGCTGACTTTATTCTTCACCAAATCAAAGTAGAGCCCCAAAGCATAAATGGCGTGATCACCAAGGGTAAAAGAAAAGGATAACACGCACGGCAGATGATACTAATCACAGTACAGAGTACTGACGAATTTCCTGCATCTAATCCAAACAGTTTACAATTATCGTAAAGATATCACCACAGCCTTATTAAGCAGCCCAGCCATGCATTGTGCACACATCGCCGGAACATACAATTACAGAGTAGGATATATTGCAGTGGCCATTCATTCTTCAGCAAATCAAAGAGAGCCTAAAAGTAGAAAAGGGAAAACCCGCCTCTAACAGCCATAGAACAACAGTGTCGGTGACGCGTGGGCTTTATTTAACCCATTGTTACAACATAACAAAGAATGCAAGATATAAAAATAAGAGTGGATAGAAGATAGATTTTCCAATGGCATGGCATGGCAGCCACTCAGCCAGGATATTTTGGACAGAAGTAGCCTCAGGTTTCTGAGCTCATTGCACCTTCAAGATGGGCCGGTTCTTATTCCTATCAAGCTGGTTTTGCAACTCCTGCCTGAGTTTATCTTGCACGGGTTTTCTTCTCTTTTCTTCTTGTTTAATATGTTCATACGCTCCTTTACTCATTCTTTCGTCTACCCCATTTTTTGATGATTTGGGTGTATACCCGATATAATGAAAACTAAGCTGTACTTCCTTGATGTTTTGGAGAAGTTCTAGCCCAGAGAAGGCAACTTCAGTATCTCTAAGGCTAAGGGTCAGCAACTCAAGATTGGGCACTGATTCTTCCCGAAACTCCACTAATTTAATTTTCATCCATGTGCAGAAAAGATCAAGCACCATGAGCCTTCTGAAAAGGCTAGTCTGGAACTGAAGTACATCGATCTGAAGACCACGATCACACAAACCCAGAATGGATAGGTTTGGTAGGTTCCCAAGGACTTGCATGGTTTCAAGGTTCCCTGATAGCTTGCTGAGTTCTAACTTGAGCTTTACGAGATTCTGGAGCCCCTTGATCCATTCCGGCAATTTTTCCAGGCTGCCGCATAGCTTGAGGCTCTGCAGGTTTTCCGGAGCTGTGGATATGCCATCCAAACAGCCATTTAGGCTATCACCTGTCCGCACTGACAACGATTCAAGACGGCTGAGATTGGAAATGGCCGAACAGAAACCCGGACCATTTTTCTTGTTGATACCGACCACTCCTAGCTTCTGCAGGCCGGTGAGATCTTTTATCTCTTTTATAATGGCATTTCCCCAAGCAAGGTGAACATACCGCAGTGTACGCAGGGCCTTCAATTTCCTGGTCCCTTTTGACACCTTAACACCAGAAGGAGCTATGCCCCTAATGATATTAGGGTAAAATATGCAGCAACTAATAGTGCAAGCCTCACACATGCCACCAAAACCACCCATGCTTGAAATCTCAAGTGAGCAGCATGCTACACATAACCTACATTGCCTTTCCCAAATTTCTTGACACTTTGAAAAACAATCGTTCTCATTATCCCCTATACCTATACCAGCATGGAGATAACATAGCTTACTAAGCTTCATGGTGGTTCTGGGCAACAGAGCTATACCCGTCCCTTTGATGTCTAGTGTCTCAAGTTGTTTCAGATTACCCACCGAATCTGAGAGGCAAAAGATGTGCGCACACCCACGTAGAGAGAGGTATCTCAGATGAAGAAGCTCCCCAATGTGCTCAAGGTGATGACTTCTTAATCCATATGTTCCTTCCAGGTCCAGCACCCGGAGAAACCTCATCTTATCAGAAATGTAAAATGCCTTCCACTTACCAAACACTGTCAATGACCGTATACGGGACAGCTCCACGGTGCTCTCCAACTCATGCTCATTTCCCTCCCAGTTGCTGCTTATGGCAAGGTGACGCACTGCGCCATGGGTGTTCAAGCTGTAGCCTTCCTCCAACCTGAAAACAAGATTTTCCTCCATTGACTCTGCAATGCTGATATCACGAATCAGATCGTGCAGCTGGCAGGAGTCGAATCCTTGTATGCTGCAAACTGATTGCTGAGTTGGTAATATCATGCTTCTCTCTATGAGTTCCATGAAGTATCTATCTGCTGTGACCTTGTCTAGCGCATAACCTTCAGCGATCCATCGATAAGCCAAACGTCTCCGGCTAACATTGCGGTCTTCAGGGAAGATGGACATGTACAAGAAACAAGACTTTAGATAATAGGGTAGGCCATCATAACTTTTCATGAGAACTGTTTTTATGACCTCAAACTTTGGATTCATCTCCAGCTCAACACTGATATGCTCATTCAGTTTTCTCCACTCTGCAGCAGTTTTTGTTGGTTGATCAGCCAAGAAGCCACCTATGGTGACTATCGCAAGGGGAAGTCCCTTGCACTTCTTCAGGATTAGTTTTGCTGGTTCAACCAATGCAGGATGTTGCTCAGCCAAATCTGTAGTTTTATTCTTAAATACCTGCAATTGTAGAAAATATAATTAGTCTTCTAACTATAAACGAATTAGGTGCATCCAAACCACTTTTCCTAGTTTACTTATAATATAGCTACCCTTCCCCCAGTTTGGGTGGCGAGTACACAGGTAGCTTTGTTATCACAGCCGCTCAGTCGCATTGAGATCATAATCGTGTCAATATCTGAACTCTGTATTTGGTGCAGTGTATACTAAATGGACATGCATCTTGTAATTCGCATAGTTCACGGACCCACCATCGGCACAGCAGGGTCCATATACAAGCACTGTAGGCATCACGTGCACTAGGTCACATCACCACTGGTACGGCGCTGCTAATGATCATTAACATTTAAATACCCGTTAAGTGTACAGTTTAATATATTAAACGTGGGAATCAGCACTGGTATGTTCCTCCCAAACATTGACTAAATTATCTATTTTTTCATGATTAAGTATTGCTTGCAAAATTATAGACTCAAACATTTCCACAATATTACTCATGTCTGAAGATGAACCACATTTAGTAACGGGTAGCAACATTAATCTCGAGCAAAACTTAAGTTCGCGATTAAATATTGCTTCTAAAACTCTAGATTAATCAACATTTCCAAAGAACCACTCAAATCTCAAGATGAACCACATTAAGTAACTAGTAGAAAGATTAATCACGTCCAAAAAATGAGTGCAATCTGGTGGTAAAATCAGTTATTCACAGTAATAGTATTGATCTACCAAACTACGAATTGGGATGCAATTGTTTGTCACAACCTCCAGGCTCATAAATTGGTTAATACACCAACCGAACAATTTTTTAAATGAAAAAATTCAGAACAAATGCTTTTGAAAATGTACTGGATTTATCACAATTTTCATCTCATGTTAAAGGAATTGTCAAAAAAAGGGCAGCCTGGTGAACGTAGCTCCTGCTTGAGCAAGGTCCGACCTATTTGGGTCTATAGTACGCAGTCTTTCCCTACATTTTTGCAAGAGGCTGCTTCGAGGACTCGAACCCATGACCTCATGGTCACAAGGCAACGGCTTTACCACTACACCAAGGCTCCCCTTCGTAAAAGCAATTGACAATGTGAGACAAAAAAAATCCTCACAAACATGAATTGGAAAAAAAAAGTGATTCACCACGTCCACGGTTTGACAAAAAAAATGCGCCGTCCAAGTCCATGGCTGGCAGCGGCCATGCTGATCATGTGGCTCTATTCTGGAGCAGCAGCTTCAGATCTAGCTAGGCCTGCCTCGGCTTGCTTGGGGGCTTGTTTGTGCACTCGTGAAAGCCGGAGCGGCGGCTCAGGGATGAGGTGGTTGCTGCACGCGGTGGCTCGAAAGACCATCACACTGTTGTAAGGTGTCAGCTTTTGCCACTGAGGTGATGGAGTAGTTGACTCCACTGATGTGTGGCCAGGGGCGAGTGTGGAAGTAGAATTGATGGCTTTGGAAACCGTTGCCATGTTGGAGAAGTTGGCTCCGTCACACACTGACGGAGCCATCTGCTCGGCTTGTGCACGGCCTCAGGGCTGGTGTGCGTGTGTTGTTGATGTATCGGTTTCCAGCTAGTTTTTCATATAAACTGGTCATTCCTTATTCTACTTAATGGAAATGCAGAGCTCCTGCTGATTGCTCAAAAAAAGCGAATCGCGTATAATTTTATATCGAAAGTGGTGAGTTCATGGAATATTGTTGGCTTGTTGCTAATACTAACCTGTCCTAACCCAAGCAATGTGTGATGTAATCAGTTTTTTGGTTTAATTGCTAAAACTGCTGAAACTATATCATTTGTAAATGATGAGTCTACAACACGAGTCATGGTGGCCTAATATTATGCTTTTGCAACCCACTTTGAAGTATCTTTTATAAAGATAGTTGGTCATTATGTGCTTACAAGATACTAAGGGCATCTACAATGGTTGATAAGACAGTCTTATCTTAAGTCTTGCATGTAATTTAGAGACGACAAACAAATTTGTCTACAATGGGTCATCTCTTAGCCTTATCTTCAATAACTAGCCATTCCTAAAAATGCGGTGAGACATATTGTGCTAAGAGATCATCTCTTGTCTTCTCTTAAATAAGATAAGATAAGACTTTTCTTATGAGTTCTCCTTCCTCCACCTCATCATTTATCCTACGTGACACTCCTAAGATAGCACCATTGTACATGCCCTAATTTGAAATGACCATTCAAAACTAAAAACTGAACTGAGATAAAAAGAGACAATATATTATTTTGTTAGCAGATAAGGTGAATAATATAAAGAGTACTATTCGTTACCTTTTTTGTGAACAGGTGACTTGCATCCTTCTCTTCAAGACCGTTGAGCAAGCGTATGCACTCTGATTTTTTGCAACAATACTTAGCAATATCCTCTCGCCTTGTGGTGATCACAATGACCAGATTTTTTATTGCATGTAAACATGGCAATATTTTATCCCATTCTGCAATAGATGAGAGGTCATCAAGAACAATCAAACAACTCTTTCCTTCTGAACGTCTGCCCAACACTTCAATCAAGTCTGCAACTCCCATCAAGGCAATGTTTTTTTGGGTGTCACCTACAAAGTCCATGGATCCCTTGTTTGCATCTAGTTGCAATGCCAAGCTCCTAAGGAGTCCCTCAAGCTTGAAAGGTCGCAAGACCGTGACAAAAGCATATTTCTCAAACATGCGAGAGACATCTTTGCTCTGGAAAACATTTTTTATCAGAGTTGTTTTTCCAAGACCACCCATTCCCCATACTACTATCACCTCAAATTGATGGGTGCTAGCTTGTTCCACAATTAGTGCAATAATATCAGATTTTTCTTTCTCTCGCCCAATAAGCTGAAATTCCTCCAGAACACCTGCCATTGTGTAGGTGCGTGTGAACCTCTTTTGCACTGTCATATTTCCATCAACATCATCATTGGATTGGTCTTCTTGTATCTCATTCTCAGCGATGTTGGGTAAGTTTGAGCTAGACGATGCTGGCTTTGATGGATATGTAACGCCATGAGAACTCTGAACAAAAGCAAACAAGAGTAAGATAAAAATGTAATGATGAATACTCAAAATAATACTGACGGGTCAGCTCAAGCATGTCTCTTGCTATACAGGAATATTAATGTGACAACGATCCAGAAATAGTACATAAAGCTTGAATGGTATGTATACAAGCTAACTTGACTTCGCCAGAAATAATTAAAGTAGTCTAGAAGTTTAAAAGGTGAAAAAGAACACGAGCCCAAATTATTCATGAATTACATCAAAGTTCACTATTACTACAAGAGAACATAAAGTTATTGAAAACCTTAGCCCTCAGCATGATATGAACAGCATGGACAATTGATTGTCAAACAAATGCAAAAAACGTTGCGTTGACACTTTTATCAAAGCATAGCAACATAACATTTATTGTCAGATGGAATATCCATATTTACACCCATTTTCTGGGCAGCTCCTGCATGCCCACTAATGCCTCTCCACTGAACAGGCATTACCTCGTCCAGGGACCTGGGCAGAGAACATCTGTATCAGCAGGTTGATGAGGAATCCAGGGAGGCTGAGAATGTATCCAGTTAGGACCATCAGGGCAGTCCCGAGAGCTGGTTCCGTTCCACACCTAGGGGAACAGAGGAGGGCTTGGACCAGGAATTCCCCCTTCCCCGCCTTGTCCAAACACACAAATTAATTTGAGCCTACCCACGAGACGCTCCATAGTGATTACCCTTTGCCACTATATACTAAATCTAACTGATATAATGGTTCATATTTTGGGTGGTCCTATTGAAAATTGAAAACATGTGTTTAAAACTGAAGTAGTACCTGCCGGTAGAAAGCATAGATGGTTTGTTCAGCAGACAATTGCTTGAGCTCTGATACAATACTTTGCTGGCCTGGGCATAAGCTTGCAACTTCAACATGCTCCGTAGATACTACGATGCGGCTCCCCAGTTTGTTTTCCAGCAAACAAGTTTTGATTCGATGCCATTCTTCAATGGTGGATAATCCGGTAAGAACGATCGGATACCTCTTCTTGTTGACATATCGACTGTACTCATGAGCAAACTCATGCCTCGCCTTCTCCGCCTCTAGTTCCAACGGAAAATCAACCACACCTACGGCAGTTGCTCGAAACTGTTCCATTATACTCTGGACAAATTCGTTTGGATGGAAAGGCCGCTCCACCCTGACCCACGCTCGGCATGGAAACCTAAGTTTGATATTTGGATTCTCATAGGCCTCCGAGATGATGGAGCTGTGCCCAACACTGCCACTTGTTCCCCATACACCAATCACTCCAATTTGGTCATCACCCTCTGTGCTGATCAGCCGGGCAAGATCCGATCTTGATTGGTGTTGCTTCGCGGCTTGCCTTGCTTCATCAACGCCAAACATGGCAGCATCTCAGGGTGGACACGGTCCGGGCCGGTCCGGTCCCGGTCCGAGCCGTCGTTTGGACCGGCCGCCGGCGGTCCGGGCCGGACCGGACCGAGCTGCATCACGGTCCTGATTTTGGGGACCGGACCGGCGACGACGAAGCCCGGGCCGGACCGAGCGGACCGACCAACGGCCACCGGCGGCGACCTGCTCGGGTGCGGCGGCGATGTGTGCGACGTGCATGGTTGCTCCAAGGTGTGCGAGCGCCGGCGGCAAGGTGTGCGCTGTGCAGCGCGGCTGTTATTCATGAACTGCTAGCTTTAGCCATTGTCGACCTGCACGCACGGGACGTGCCGATGTAAACGGCATGCACGCATCACGCATGGGGGGTGCCCGATCTAATTAAACGGCATGCCGCACAGGACGCGCAACTGGGGTGCGGTTTTTCAGTTTTCGTTCTCTTTATTCCTTGGGTAATAGCCGTGCCCGATCTAAACGCGCGCCATCCTCGCACAGGATGTTCCCTATTACGGAGTACATGCAAGTAGTGTAGCGCGTGCATGAGCCCACAATTTTTGTCTCTGCGGGCCTTCCTTGATTAGTGGATTAATTTGGACGTGGAGCTACTCGTGGGATAATGCCATGATTATCGGATCGAACCCCGCCTCTTTCGTTCTTTCTTGTTTTCTGTTCGACAGAATGAAAGGAAAGGAAAACTGGATGGAGGAGGGGCGCGGCAGTGCCGGAGGGGAACTCACCGGCGCCACAGCAGGGCGTCGCCGGCGGCTGGGCGGAAGAAGCGCGTCGCCTTCGGTCCGACCGAGCCGGACCGAGCCAAGGCAGGACCGGACCGAGCAATTTTCGGTCTCCTTTTCACGGACCGGACCGGTCAGTTTTTCTGTCGGTCCGGGCTATTTCGGTCCGGTTCACTTCGGTCCACGAGCGGGCCCAAAAGACCGCTCGCCCCGTCCACCCTGAGGCGCAGTATCATGGAGGTCTTGCAAACAAACCATATTGACAAATGTCAACTATGGAAGTAGACCTAACTGCTTTAGACACAACACTGTTGAGGCAGAATGGCTGCATGAGCTGTTGATGGACTTGCCTGTGGTTGAAAAACTTGTACCGGCTATTCTTTTGAATTGTGACAACCAAACAGTTATCACTAAAGTGAATAATTCTAAGGATAATGCGAAGTCATCAAGACACGTGAAGGAACGTTTGAAGTCTGTCAGGAATTTGAGAAACTCCGGAGTAATAACTATTACGTATATTCAAACAGACAAAAACCTGGCAGATCCCTTTACAAAGGGACTATCACGAAATGTGATAGATGTTGCATCGAGGGAGATGGGTATGAGACCCATAGATGTTACACCATAGTAGTAACCCAACATCTGTGATCGGAGATCCCGTGAATTAGGATCTAGGAAGAACAAGCTATTGGTTAACTGAGGAGAGTAATAACTAATGAACGTCTCTAAGTGAAGATGCAAAACTCTTAGAGCTGTAAGGCTCAATGTTGTAAGGCAGGTTGGCAATATGCCTTAATGTGGTTCTATTGGCTATAATTAACAAAGATGCTATCCTCATAGTAGTCTTGAAAGAACACACCTATATGAGTCCCAACTGTAAATGTCACAGTCTATGAGATTTGGATGATCTCTAGTAAGCTCACGAAGAGACCAGGGAGTATGATGTATAAGCTCCAAACCACGGGGTAGCCTACTGGCAGCTAGGTACTGGTTAAGACTCTGAGTGAAACTTGTTCACACGAAACTAGCAATTCTAGGCATAGTTGAAGGAAATATGCCCTAGAGGCAATAATAAAGTTATTATTTATTTCCTCATATCATGATAAATGTTTATTATTCATGCTAGAATTGTATTAACCGGAAACATGATACATGTGTGAATACATAGACAAACTTAATGTCACTAGTATGCCTCTACTTGACTAGCTCATTAATCAAAGATGGTTATGTTTCCTAACCATAGACATGAGTTGTCATTTGATTAACGGGATCACATCATTAGGAGAATGATGTGATTGACATGACCCATTCCGTTAGCTTAGCACTTGATCGTTTAGTATGTTGCTATTGCTTTCTTCATGATTTATACATGTTCCTACAACTATGAGATTATGCAACTCCCGTTTACCGGAGGAACACTTTGTGTGCTACCAAACGTTACAACGTAACTAGGTGATTATAAAGGAGCTCTACAGGTGTCTCCAAAGGTACATGTTGAGTTGGCGTATTTCGAGATTAGGTTTTGTCACTCCGATTGTCGGAGAGGTATCTCTGTGCCCTCTCGGTAATGCACATCACTATAAGCCTTGCAAGCAATGTAACTAATGAGTTAGTTACGGAATGATGCATTACATAACGAGTAAAGAGACTTGCCGGTAACGAGATTGAACTAGGTATAGAGATACCGACGATCGAATCTCGGGCAAGTAACATACCGATGACAAAAGGAACAACGTATGTTGTTATGCGGTTTGACCGATAAAGATCTTCGTAGAATATGTAGGAGCCAATATGAGCATCCAGGTTCCGCTATTGGTTATTGACCGGAAACGTGTCTCAGTCATGTCTACATAGTTCTTGAACCCGTAGGGTCCGCACGCTTAAGGTTTCGATGACAGTTATATTATGAGATTATGAGTTTTGATGTACCTAAGGAGTTCGGAGTCTCGGATGAGATTGGGGACATGACGATGAGTCTCGAAATGGTCGAGATGTAAAGATCGATATATTGGACGACTATATTCGGACATCGGAAAGGTTCCGAGTGATTCGGGTATTTTCGGGGGTACCGGGGAGTTACGGGAATACGAGGAAGAAGCAATGGGCCTCATGGGCCAAGTGGTGGAAGAGAGGAGGCAGGGCGCTCGGCCCCCCCTAGCCCAAACAGAATTGGACTAGGGGGCCGGGCCCCCTTTCCTCCTTTTCTTCCCTCTCCTTCCTTCTCCTTCTCCTTCCCTTCCTTCCCCTCTCCTACTTGGACTAGGAAAGAGGGGGAAATCCTACTTGGAGTAGGATTACCCCCCTTGGGCGCGCCTCCTCCCCTTGGCCGGCCCTCTCCTCCTCCCCCACTTTATATACGGAGGAGGAGGGCACCCCATAGACACAACAATTGATCTCTTGATCTCTTAGCCGTGTGCGGTGCCCCCCTCCACCATATAGTCCTCCTCGATAATATTGTAGCGGTGCTTAGGCGAAGCCCTGCGACGGTAGAACATCAAGATCGTCACCACGCCGTCGTGCTGACGGAACTCTCCCTCGACACTCGGCTGGATCGGAGTTCGAGGGACGTCATCGAGCTGAACGTGTGCTAGAACTCGGAGGTGCCATAGTTTCGGTGCTTGATCGGTCGGGCCGTGAAGACGTACGACTACATCAACCACGTTGTTCTAACGCTTCCGCTTTCGGTCTACGAGGGTACGTGGACAACACTCTCCCCTCTCGTTGCTATGCATCACTATGATCTTGCGTGTGCGTAGGATTTTTTTTTGAAATTACTACGTTACCCAACAATAGTCCATTGTCAAGTTGTGAATGGGTGTAGCTTAAAGTTCTAGGCAGAAGTTCAACTTCACAGTCTCTGCTGAAACACTGGTATATTAAGCAAGTGGTGAGAGAAGTAAAATCTCTAAATGGGTATTTGAGATCTGGTGGGGGGTTGTTAGAATTAATGTTCTAGGCGCACAACAATTTCTAAAATCTCAAATAGTGGCCCATGTGTAAAATAGCAAGTGGTGGTGCTAAAGTTTAGTCCCACCCCGGAAATTGAAAAAGAGTTGAACCTCTTTAAATAGTGGGTTCTCTCCACCACTCTAAGTGGTGTGTTGAGAAGAGAAAGGGAAGACCACGCTGGCACTCACTCGCCTCGCCTGGCCGGGTCGGGCCGTGGCGTTGCGTGGTACGCCGAAATCCGGCCCGTTGCCTTGCAGGGGCACAACTTCCTTTTGCCGTTTTATTTTTTATGTCTTGGCAGACAAGTTAAATTTTTTTGTCCGGTAAGTATATGACTTAGAAACCTAGTTGGTTTGATATTGTGATCGTGACACAATACCGCCTCTTGTCCTAATATATATATACTGCTACCGGCTGCAGCCAAAGACACACCGAAAACACGTAGGGTTTTGCCTCATCTCACAACTTGCGCAGCCATCGTAGTCTAATCCATCCCAAACGTCGGCCTGCATCAGCGCATGGGAGAGCAGGTCCCCGGGTCGTCCTTGCGATCCTGCACCGGGAGAGGACAAATTATGTTTTTGGGAAGCGCACTGCACGACTGCTCAAGTTCATCATCACGGGCCGTCTTCCGTCCAAGTCGGGCGGTGCTACTCATCATCGTCTCCATCGCCGTCAACAGCAGATCGTCGCCAACATCGCCATCAACACCGTCGCACCCACACCAGTCAACGAACAGTACGTCCAACATCATCTGTTCATGTCTCTTTCAATAGCTGCCGTTTCGTGTTCACTGATGTTCTGCATGTTTTGCTGTTCTTCTAGTTTGCTACAATGTTGCATGCTAATACTTGTTCCAGTCATGAATTATTTACTGGAATTAGAACTTGCCTAATTTTCAAACATAAACACATTTTAGTGTGTCTATTTACTCATTTCAGCCTGTATGTAGTCCATATTAAAATACCTAAAACTTCTTATATTTATGAACAAGGGAGTACTTAAGAGTACATGCTACAGGAAGAAATGAAAACGCCATCTACGACTTGAAGCTTCAGCAAAGTTACAGTCGGTAGAGCCTACATCCAAGGATCCTGAGGGAAATGGAAGAAATGGAAACAACATCCTCCTGGGAAATGGAAGCGAAACGACAACCCAACGAACATCATCTAGAACATGAAGCTTCAGCAAAGTTACAGTGGGTGGAGCTAATGAAGTTTGAAGGGTACAAAAGCAAATATAAACATCATTCTGAAGAAATGGTAACCCAACAACAACATCTAGAACTTGAAGCCATTTTTGGATCTCCCATCCTTCGTACAGTTCGTCTTTTTCTCTTGCTTGCACTTTGTGATATTACATCATTCTGCTGACAGACGAAAGACAGATATCTTAGCCACTGATTACAAGCATCGCACGTGCACTGCCTAGGCTTCTGCATTTCATCCAAAGAGTGTATAATTACCAAAGATATGACCACCAGCTTGTTAAACCACCCAGAAATAGTGTATACAAATCGCCAGAACATACAGTTACAGAGCATCATGGCTGTAAATTTGGGGTTTCAACCTACTTTTCGTGGGGAAAAAAAAGAAACAGAGCATCATTCTTCAGCATGTCAAAGAAAGCCCCAAATTAGAAAAAAATAACCCGCCTGTAACAGCTGCAGAACAGCAATATAACACGGGATTCAAGAATTAAAACAAAGGAATAGATAAAATATATATTCTCCAACAGCATAGCATGGCAGCCACTCAGGATATTTAGGACAGAAGTTGCTCCAGGTTTCTGAGCTCATTGCACCCTCAACACGGGTCGATTCTTATTCTTATCAAGCTGGATCCGAAACTCCTCCCTGAGTTTTTCTTTCATGAGTTTTGTTTTCTTGTTTGCTTCTTTCTCCACTTCTTCCAATGCCATGTCTTCCGGAAATCCCACAAAATTGATGGTAAATTTAACACGGAGCCGTATTTCCTTGATGCTTTGGAGATGTTGTAGCCCAGAGAAGGCACATTCATTATCTGCAAGGCGAAGGACCAGCAGCTCAAGATTGGCCATTGATTCTTCCGCAAACCCCACTAGATTGATTTCCATATCTATGCAGAAAAGATCGAGCACCGTGAGCCTTCTGAAAAGGCCACTCCGGAACTGGAGTACATCCATCTTAAGTGAGCTTTCCCACACACGCAGAATGGATAGGTTTGGCAGGTTCCCAAGGGCCTCCATGGCTGCACGGTTGCCTAAGAGCCTGGTGAACGATAGGTTCATCTTCACGAGATTCTGCAGCCCGATGATCCATTTCGGCAATTCTTCCAGGCCGCCGTACAGCTTGAGGCTCTGAAGGTTTTCCGGACCAGTGGGCGTGCCATCCAAACAACCAATTAAACCGGCATCTGACAGCACTGAAAGCGATTCAAGGCGGCTGAAACTGGAAATGGCTGAACAGAAGACCGGGCCATTTATTTTGTTGATACCGACCACTCCTAGCTTCCGCAGGCCAGTGAGACCTTTTATCTCTTTTATAACGGCATTTCCCCAGGCAAGGTGCACATACCGCAGTGTATGCAGGGCCTTCAGCTTTCCAGTCCCTCTTGGCATCCTAACACCACGCGCATCTATGCCCCTAATGATATTAGGGTACATTATGCAGCAAGCAAAAGTGCAAGCATCATGCCTGTCACCGGCATACATGCACGCTGCACATAAATCACATTGCATTTTCCAAATGTCTTGACACTTTGTATAACAATTTCTCTCTTTTGTCGTTACAGATATTGTACCAGAGTGGAGATAACATAACTTACTAAGGTTGATGATGGTTTTGGGCAGCATACCTATACTTGTCTCCTTAATGTCTAGTGTCTCAAGTTGTCTCAGGTTACCCACGGAATCAGGGAGGAAAAAGATTTTCTCACAGCCTCTGAGAGAAAGGTATCTCAGATGCAAATGCTTCCCGATGTGCTCAAGGTGATGACTTTCTAATCCTTTTGTCCCATCCAGGTCCAGCACACGAAGAAATCTCATCTTGTCAGAAATGTAAAATGGCTTCCACTTGCCAAACACTGTCAATGACCGTATACGGGACAGCTCCACGGTGCTCTCCAACTCACACTCATCTCCCTCCCAGTTGCTGCTTATGGCAAGGTGACGCACTGCACCATGCGTGTTCGAGCTGCAGCCTTCCTCCAACCTAAAAACAAGGTTTTCCTCGATTGACTTTGCTATGCTGATATCACGGATCAGATCATGTAGCTGGCAGGAGTCGATTACTTGTATACTGCAAACTGATTGTTGAGTTGGTAATATCATACTTCTCTCCATGAGTTCAATGAAATATCTATCCGCAGTGGACCTATCTCGCGCGTAACCTTCAGCGATCCATCGGTAAACCAAGCGTCTCCGGCTAACATTGCGATCTTCAGGGAAGATGGACAGATACAAGAAACAAGACTTGAGATAATAGGGTAGGCCATCATAACTTTTCATGAGGACAGTTTTTATGGGCTCAAACTTTGGATTCATTTCCATCTCAACACTGATACGCTCATTCAGTTTCCTCCACTCCGCGGCAGTTTTTGTTGGCTGCTCTGCCAATAAGCCACCTATAGTGACTATCGCAAGGGGAAGCCCACTGCACTTTTTTAGAATCAGTTTCGCAGGTTCAACCAACTCAGGATAGTGCTTAGCCAAATCTGTAGCCTCATTGTTGAATACCTGCAATTGTGCAATATGCAGTTAGTCCGTTTATGACTTACACTAAAATGAATCAAGTCCATGCAAACCTGTCTTCCTAGTTTATTTATTAACAGGTATGTCCGGTTTGGGTGCCAAGTAGCAGAATACACTTTAGGTTGGGAGAAATATCTCATTCAATAATCTATTTTTCTTTGTTTTTATTAGAGGAAGGCTGGAGGAAGGCTAGGGCATAGTTATGTACATATTAATTCCCTATCTACGAAACATGAAATCAGACTCTATTTATTAGAGTGAAATGGACTACAATAAAAGTTAAGTAGTAACTTATTGTGCAAATCTCCCAACATATTTTTGAAAAGTACAAAAATCTGCAAAGAACATGTTTCTATCCATCCTTTGGATGTATGGAACTTTAAGTGATATTCCTAAGTTGATAAAGAAGGAAATAAAGTAAAATTCTCATCTAGTACCATATTCATATAAACTCGTTTGGAAAAAAACACCTATAGTTTTCAACAATTCAGGCTACATGATTCTTTTAAACCTGATTCCTGTATAATTTGATAAGGGAAGTGCTGAAGTCATGAAATATTGTCAATTTGTTGCTAATCCAAACACTACTAGGGAAAACCTTATACATAGAATCTTAGCAGTAGCGCTGGACAAGAAGGGGCGCTATTGCTAATTAGCAGTAGCGCTAGCCCGAAACAGGCGCTACTGCTACCGACTTAGCAGTAGCGCGGCTCGGTAGGGACACGCTACTACTAAAATTCCACGACCGTTCCCGCCACGCTAGGTTTAGCAGTAGCGTGCCCACGCTAATCGCTCTACTGCTAATGTAATAGTAGTAGCGCGCTTTTTTTGCAGGTCGCTACTGTTAATTTTGAACCTGGCCACATGGAGGACCTCGCTTAGCAGTAGCGCGTCTTCCCTAAGCGTGCTACTGCTATCTTATTAGCAGCAACGCGTTTTACAGCCAGCGCTGCTGCTAAACAGCAGCCATACCACCTTTTCCCTCCCCCCTCCCCCTCCCCCATCCTCTCTTACTTCACTTTCCCCTAGCTCCCACCTCCTCTCTCCCTCACTTTGCTTCTTCCTCACTACTTCTCCCCCCATTACTCTCCTTCTACCTATCTTTCTCTCTCTTTATTACTCCTAGCTAACTACACCACCTCCATTAATGCATCTCCTTTCTCTTTTTTCTTTCCCTTCCACTAGTTGAACTTGTCTCCTCCCAAACTAGCTAGCTAGGTAGACCTAGCATTTAGTGAAGTGACCTATGTACCTCCCTAACTTGATCTAGCCTTGTCAAGAAGAGATTTGTCCAGTTTTGATCATTCCATAGGTGTGTGTGGCGACACCTATCGACATCATCATCACCGTGCTCGATCTCGAGATAGCTGATTAAAAATTTATGCTTTTGCAAGAATGAAAATATGTGTATGTGTAAGATATGACATAATCGGGCAATATTATGGAAATTGTGTGTGTGGCATGAGTTGCCACCGAATTGTGCTTGCGAGTTGCCTATGTTTTGCCGAAATGTCGATTTATTTTCATTTCGGCGAATTCCGGGCAAACTCTATATGTCCTACTTTAAGGAAGGTCATGTCGAATTTTTGTATGACTTTGATGCATGCATGCAATTTTTATAATCAATTTGTTTATTACTACCATGCAAGAATTCATGATGGTCAGTGGAATGATGGTGGACAGGTGGTTGTGGTCGGCGGTGCAGGACATGAAAGAAAATAACCTGGCAGAGATTTTATGTCCGTGTCGAAGATGCAAAGGAGGAGTTTGGCTCGACCCCTATGACGATGGTCGTGTGATGGCGCACCTACTCATGACTGGTTTCATGGATGGCTATACTCGGTGGATAACTAAAGATGAGGATGATGATGTTGAGGACGCCGACGGGGCAGGCAATGATGACAAGGGGCAAGATGAAGAGATGATCGATAATGGTGGCGGAGAAGGGGCCGGACATGGCGGCGGAGAAAACGTGGACTCCACACCGCATACTTCGTCAGTACTAAATTCAATCGTGTGGGACCCTCATGTTCAAGCACTGCTTCTCAAGGAACGAGTACTGACAGAGCTGCTTCTAGAGACCAAGCCAAGCTACAACAATTGGTGGTAGACTCGAACACTCCATTGTATGATGGTTGCGATCCCGAGGTGACCCGCTTGAGTTTCACGCTCGAACTCCTGAAGACGAAGGCTAAAAACAAATGGACCGACACTAACCTCGATGAGCTTCTCAAGTACCTAAAGGATGTTCTTGCCGTGGGGAATCTATGTCCTACTAGTGTGGATGAGGCCAAGAAGATCATGTGCCCTCTTGATCTGCCGCACGTTAGATACCATGCATGCATCAACGATTGCATAATTTATCAGAAGGAGCACGCGGAAAAAACCACCTGTCCGGTGTGTAATGCTTCTCGATATAAGAAGGCCGGGAAGAAATATCCCTAGAAAGTTGTATGGTAATTACCGATCACTCCCCATCTGCAACGTTATTTTGTAGATCCCAAGGAAGCAAAGCTCATGCGTTGGCATGCGGAGAGGAGAAAGCCCGGCGATGGAGATGATCCGAAGCTGAGACACCTCGTGGATTGAAGCCAGTGGAGAGCGTTCAACGACAAATATTGGTATTTCGCATGTGATGCAAGGAATATCGTGCTCGGTGCGTTACCGATGGCATGAATCCGTTTGGCAACCAGGACACCAACCATAGCACATGGTCCATATTTGTATGGATGTACAACCTCCCCCCTGGTTGTGCATGAAGTCAAAGTACATACACATGAGCATGCTAATTCAAGGGCCGAAACAACCGGGAAATAATAATAATCTATATCTGGGGCTAGTTCAAGAGGAGTTAGACACATTATGGAAAACACAGGCCAAGACATGGGACGCCAGCAAAGGCGAGTATTTCTATATGAGAGTAGCGCTGATCACGACGGTGCACGACTATCTCGGTTACGGATATGTCGCAGGCTAGGTGTGCCATGGATATTGCGCATGGACACGGTACATGGATGATACGATGTCTCAGCAGCTAACGTCAAGGAAAGATGGTGGGTCTGGGAAAATCGTGTACATGAGGCATTGAAGATGGCTCGAGAAGTACGACCCATGGAGAAACCATGGAGATCTATTCAATAGTGAGGCTGAGCATCGAGGACCTCCATGTAAGCGGAGCGGCGCCAAAATCGATGAGCTGTTGAAATCCTAGGAACAGTGCCCCACGCCGGGAAAGACAATGAAAAAGGCGCCGGAGCCGCTGTTGAAGGTATGGAAGACGAGGTATGTTTTCTTGGACTTGGAGTACTAGCACAAACTCGACACGCCAAATTGCCTTGATCAAATGCATATCTGTAAGAATGTCCTTGAGAGCTTGCTTGCGACACTGATGAACATGCCGGCTAAGACCAAGGATGGACCAAAGGTAAGAAAAGACTTGCAAGATTTGAAAATCAAGGAAGATTTGCACATGTCGCCCCGTACAAAGTTAGAGGAGACAGAGACGGAGACAGAGGTGCGGGAGAAGAAGGGCAAAAAAATAAAGGAAAAGGATTATTGTCCCCCTTCTTGCTTCACCTTAAGTCCGGCTGAAATCGATCAATTATTCAAGTGCCTTACCGGAATCAAAGTTAGTTCCGGTTACTGTAGGAAGATAAGCAGATTTCTAGACACAAGAAGAAAAGGTTCAGCGGGATGAAGTCCCATGACTGTCATGTGACGATGACACAGATACTACCTATTGCCATTAGAGGGATAATGGACAAGCATGTACGTGACACGCTTATTGGTCTCTGCAACTTTTTCGACGTCATCTCTCGAAAGTCGATCAGTGTGAAGCAGCTTCGAAGGCTACAGGAAGAGATTGTTGTGATACTAAATGAGCTTGAGATGTACTTCCCACCCGCATTCTTTGACGTCATGGTGCATCTGTGTGTTCATATTGTGGACGACATAATAGACCTGGGGCCGTCATTCCTGCATAACATGATGCCATTTGAGAGGATGAATGGGATCATCAAAGAATTCGTTTGTGACATGTCCCGTCCGATGGAAGCATCGTCCAGGGCTATCTGACACAAGAGTGCATATCTTTCTACGAGAATTTTCTATATGGCGCAGGCCGGCCTCCTGGTGTTGGTTTGCCCGTTAAGAAGCACGTTGGGAGGCTCGAAGGAGAAGGTCACTCCAATGATCGTAGGGAACTACATGTGGCCTACTCAGATCGATGCAACGAATTTGACAGAGCAAACTTGGTAGTTCTACAACACCTAGACCAGGTAGATCCTTTCGTGACACTTCACAAAGAAACTATCACTAAGAAGTATCGTGCCCGAGGGTACGCAGGACGGACGCCGAAGTTACTAGAGAGCACAACTCCACATTCCTGCATTGGTTCAAAGAGCATATTTTTTCTAATCCCCCGGAAGAGGGCTCTAAGGATGGATTGCTCATATACGCCTTAGCCCATGGCCCCTCGCCCAACCTCATCACCTATCAGGTATATATGATATCAACGGATACACGTTCTACATGGAGGCCAAAGATATGAACAGTTATTTTCAGAACTCAGGGGTGACGATGGAATGCATGATCGGCAACAACGGCGCAACTGAGAGATTTGATGGAAGGGTCGAGGAGATCTGGGAGCTTGACTACTCTGGACTACACAACGCGATGATGTTCTGTATCAGATGGGCTAAGAATATGTCGAAAGGGAAAACCAGTATTTCACTAGCATGACTATACCCGACGCCAAGAGCGCTACCGTGAACGCCATCGCAAAAAACGAGCCATGGGTACACGCTAAGCACGTGACACAATGCTTCTTCATAACCGACCAGAGTAATCCCAGCCATGTTATCGTGAGGAGAGGCAAAAGGAACATCATTGGAATGGATGGAGTCGTCAACGAGGAAGATTATGACCAGTACGAAAACCCGATGAGGGAAGATGACGATTACGATGAAGTATACGTCAGAAGAAGAATCAATTCTACATTATCTAAGAAAGATAGTACTCCATGGAAAGGGAAAAGTCACAATGAGGGGCTCAATTATTCGTCAACGAACAAGAAGGAAAAGAAGCTCACTCAGAAATGAAAACGTTGACACTGAGAAACCGTTATTGGTCAAATGATATAATATATATGTTCCTATTTTGCATGCACACTTAACCGTTATGGGTCAAATGATGCAATATATATTGCCTTAGTTATATACATTGTACCACCTTCCCTTTGTTCCGGCTCCCGGAAAAAAAGGAAAAGGAAAAGAAAACAGAAGAAACAAAATGGAAAAGAAAAGGAAAAAAGGTAAGCAGGAAAAAAGGAAAATAAAAATTAAAAATAATAGCAGGAGCGCGGGTTGAGTAAAAGCGCTATAGCTATGTTATGTAGCAGTAGCGCTGTTCCAGAAACGCGCTATAGCTATATCATATAGCAGTAGCGCTTTTCTTGAAAATACGCTATAGCTAAGTTAGCTATAGCTCGTTTTCAAGAAAAGCGCTACTTCTATTTTCACATAACCCCTCGCACGGGCTTCCGTCCTCTCCTTCACCCCCCAATTCCCCCACCCCCCCCCTTGTCGCCCCTGACCTCGCCCTCGCCGGAGCTAGAGCGCCGACCCCGACATCGCACACCTCCCTCGCCATCGCCCGTCCCCGTTCCAATGTCGCCCGCCTCCTCCCTCGGCCCCAGCCCCGACCACGATGTCGCACGCCTCCGTCGTCGTCGCCCGGCCCCGACCCCGACCCCAATGCGCCACGCCTCCCTCCTCTGGTTTCTCCTCTCCCAACCTCGGCCATCGTCGGGCCTGCCTCCTCGCCCTGCACCCTTTGTAAGCCCCCCACTGCTCCTCTGTATCTACCATTAGAGTTTTAGCTAGGGTTCTTCGGTTAATTTACTTAGGTTTCAGTTAGGGCAGTAGGTTAATTACATTATCTATTTAGTTAGGGAGGTAGGTTAATTAGGTTATCTATTTAGTTAGGGCAGTATGTAGTTATTTTTTTGCGGTGATGAATTTAGTTATGAACCCTAACTAGGTATCAAATTTAGTTATGAATTCAGATAGGTATGAACCCTAGTTATGAACTTTGCGGTGATGAATTTACCAAATTTAGTTATGAACCCTATGTATCAAATTTAGTTATGGATTTAGCTAGGTATCAAACTAGTAGGTTAATTTGGTATTTAGCTAGGTACCGAATTTTATTCAAGGAATTATTATTGGTATTTAAAGAAAAACAGAATTGTTCTTATTTGATTTTTTTTAGTTAAAGCTATTGTTGCTATATGAACCCTATATGATATGTGGACATGTGATTTGGACATATTTGAAGTGAACATGTGATATTTGGAAAATGATGGTTATGTGCAAGGTAAATGATGCGAGTGGCCTATGTTTCGCCAGAATGTTGATTCATTTCCGTTCCGGTGAATTTCAGGTGCTCGATATGTCCACTTTTTAGCAAAGGTCATGCCGAAATTTCTCGTCAATTTTGGCATGACTTGTGCTAGAAAGTAGGCATATCGAGTGCCGGGATTTGCTGCGATGGGAATGAAATGGCATTCCGGCAATTCATCGACTTTTTATGTCGTTTCTCATTTTATTATAGTTTTAGAATTAAACGAGGAGACTTAATCATAGGAAACATGTCGAACAACGAAGAAACTGGGCCTTCTGACCAAGATGCAAACGAGATGGATTATGGGGGTGAACAACATTACCTCGACTTTTTGTCTGCTAAGCACATTCAAGGTTTGCAGGGCGGTCTCGATGATGGTACAGACACCGACATCGACACCGATGGTGCCGGCACCGATGGCGGCGTCGAGACCGGCGGGGAAGATACCGACGGGAAAGGTACCGGCGCTGAAGCCGCTACCAAAAAGAAGAAGCAGAAGAAGCAGAGGATACAAAAACCTAACAAACTCGGCATCGGACGACTGGTGATCACAAAGATGGCCCCTGGGAAGTTTGAGCCATTAGAGCTAGAAGAACCTCGCAAGCGCTATGGGAACCAAGTAGGATGCATCCTATGAGAATGCGCGAGCATCAATGACGATGACTTAAGGAGTAAAGAACATTTGAGGCAGTTGCTCCTGACGAAGTTGCACAAGAGATTCAAGTTCCCTGATCGGGATGATAGCATAGAACAACCGTGGGATGAACATAAGATGAAAAAGATTAACAATCACACCATGGGCATGTTTAGCAATGATTTGGCCTCCTAGAAAGTGAGAGTGAAACGAGCTATTGAGGCTGAGGAACCGCTGTCCAAGATTCTAGAGGAAAATCCGACACTTACGGAAGAGAAGTTCCAAAATTTCAAGGACACTTGCGCTACAGAGGCAGCCAAGGCTAAGGCTGCGAAATTCAAGAGCCTTTAGCAAAGGAACACGGGGAACCAACGCCTCAGAAGCCGTGGCTACCTTGGCAAAAGGCCCATATGGGATAAGGAGCACGCAGAACGTGAAGCCGCGGGTCTCCTAGACCCCTTCGCGAATTTCACCAACCCCTTGGAGCGTGACTTCATCAGGGCCCACTACAAGTGGGACAAGGAAAAGAAGGTTTTTTACACGGACCCGATCACGAGGAAATTGATTAGATTACTGGTAATTATTCTTTTACCACCTTCCATTTAGCTTCTGATCAAGCCGACTACACATTCGTAAACAGTTCATGTTCCTTCTGGATGAGAAGCAACACCAGCTAGCATCCGAAAGCCAGTCTTCGTCGATGAGGCCCAAGTGGGACACCCCTCTCAACCGGGCCTAGAATGAACCTAATGGACTCCCTTTGGACCAGCGGCCGCAATATGTACATGTGCACGGTGTCGGAGACGGCACCACTTGGAAGGTCTTTTACAACGAGGGTCCAGAGGCCAAGAAGCAGAAAAAGAAGTTTAGTCAGATGGACATCAACGAGAAGGTGAAGCTTGCGTTCGAGAAAAAAGCAGTTGAGGAGAAAAACGCAGTCGAGGAGAAAAATGAGTTGCTACAGTAGGCAGTCGGTGCAGCTGTAGAAGCCAGCAGAAATGATTTTTCTACTAACTTGATCCTGGCTATCATCAACTGGACGAAGGAAAATCCAGACAAGACGATAGATTATTTCCCCATGCCCAGTTTCTTCGGGAGCAACTCGGTGAACAACACCACCGCACCATCACCTGCTCACGCAACCACGCCTTCTCCTGCACCAGCACCCACTCATAGCAGCCCATCCTCAGTCTCTGGCGCGCTAGGAAGTCCTTCGTCTTTGGCTAAGCTCGACGCCCTCACGGTAATTACATGTCGCACCAACATATATCTAGAATATTTCATTTTCGTTGCCTATCGGATGTTTTACGCCACAGACATGTGTTTGCAGGCCGACGAAACCCCATGCACCGTACTCTACTTGATCAAAGGACAGAAGGTGGACGTGGGAAAGGCGGTGATAATGAAGCTCTTGGAACTCATGTTCCACGGCTAGCCGATGCCCGGTGGGCACTTCAGGGTTACCTTGTCGAGTGTGAAACTGGGGCACGAGGATTTGCCTCCTCCAGTTCGGCTAGGGGGAGAGGATGACGAGACCCCGCTGCGGCTTGGAAACTGCAAGGGTTGGGTGCTGTTATAGCCGAACAATCTTCTTCGTCTGGAGCCGGCCCAGAGCACACCAATAACCACACATCAATAAGCAGGTATGAACACCACCACCCCGCCTACACAATTACCAGTGCCCGTAGTGTCGGATGAGAGTGGCGGACGACATGATGAAGGGGTCCAATAGTGGCTGATGTAATCGCCCCCGTAGAAGAAAGAATGGACGATGAGATAGATGAGGACCCTCCTCGGTTCCTCGATACAGGCGCCTATGACGGTGACTTAGATATGATGAGTCAGCCATATGATGACTTGGGCTATCAGCATGCTGATGAGGATATGGATGATCTGCCCGGGGAGGAACGTCCTAGCAGGGATTACAAGAAGTCTCTCTTCATGCAATCCTCACAGGACATGCCTGAAGATGCCGCCTCAACACAGGCTCAACTAGCTAAGGGTCGTACAGTGCTTAGCCCGACAACACTGGGATAGGGGTTAAGGAAGGGTCTGGAAGGTCGGATCGAGAAAAAGGAGAGGAAGAGACCAGGGAATATAGGCTCTGTTGCCTACAAACAAGCCAGAGCACATAGCAGCCGGACGGTGGATTTTGAAGAGCGTGTACCTGTCAACGGCCATGCTCCATGTCACTATCGAGCCGATGCTACTGCTGAAACCGCTGTAGGTAATATCAGGGGATCTCAGGAGACTGCATGACCATGTGTTGTCGACTGAGAAAAGCTTACTAGCCTTGAAGGATCCAGGATATCCGACATACGCGGCTCGTGTGTCTGAGGGGAAGTGCTACGTCGACACACAGCCCGCGGAGGTGTTCTTCCTGCGGTTTGAGCATATCTTTGAGATGTTTCTGACAAGGAGGCTCAATTGTACAATTGTCCTTTTTGCGCTACATATGAGCTCCGTCATGAAGGCAGAAGAAGTCTTGCAAATCTGTGTGGCGGATCCATAGTACATGCACGAGTCCTTCTTGAGTCTCGGCGACTTTGAGCGTAAAACTGCTAGGGAGTACCTCAAAAACTTCATGGTACAGAATAACGACCAAGAAATTGTCCCCCTGTCTTATCACCCAAAGTAAGTCTGTGCCGGAAAACCCTTTCGTACATTTCAATCATTCCTCCTCGCTCATATGGAGAATAGTTTGAGGTGTTTTTTGCCGCAGCAACGGGCGCGCCGTCCTTATCGTTCTTTACCCGCGAGTCTCCCACGCCGTGTATTTCGACCCTACCAGAAACTACGAGAAGAAGGACTACACCCACGTAATGAATATTTTAGATGATGCTCTCCAAGGCTTCAGCTTAGGGAGTGGCCACATGTAGATCAGGAGACAAAGGAACAAGAAGACGAGTTTCTTGCTGCATCCATGTCCCAAAACCAAGCAAGAACGATGAATTCTACCTCCTCCATCTCATGATGGAGTTCAGAAGGGATCACCAAAAGCTTTGCATGACAAGCAGAAACGATGATCATATCCGCAAGTGGGTAGAATCTCATGGAGAAGCGGATTATAAACTTAGAGATGACTTCTTCTGCATCCAGAGGGACATTGCGACGATCATCATGAAAGAAGTCATTGAAAAGAAGGGGATGTTCCACCACGGCCCTATATCGCGAGCTGACGTCCGAACTCGCATAGGCATGCAACGTCAGGACCTCACGCTATTCAAGAAGCTAGGCTGCATCATCGATGATATGGAAGGATGGAACTTCTAGTGATTTACGATGCCGATGATGATATGTGTCGGTTGAACTTGTATAGTTTCTGTAGCGATGAAACTTTGTGATGTCCACGGTCCCTGCGGAACTTGCGTAATGCTACTTTGTTAGTTTGGGTACGATGACCTGCGTACCTCTAGTTAATTAGTTTGCGTACGATGAAACTGCGTTGATTATTTGTATGTTTACTATATGTTGCATCTAGTTGCTAACCCTTTCTTTTTCGTGTTGCTCAAGTATATTTTGCTGCATATGATTGTACATTCTCTTGATGAAGATGCATCTCTAACAGGAACCTAGATTCTTGATGGGGAAGAAGCAGTGCTATGTCATGTACAAAGGGAAGCTTCCGGGAGTGTACGACGAGTGACCTGAGTGTCAGGCACAAGTGGAGGGGGTCTCGGGGGCCAACCATAAAGGCTTCAAAAGCAGACAGGAAGCAGAAGCTAGTTACTTGAGGTTCACGCTAGCGCGAGAGAGGACTCATAACCGCCGCCTCATGTACTGCATAGTTCCGCTCTCACTCATAGTGATAGCTCTTCTCGGGTATAACATTGTTTAGATGGATGACAATGTAGTTGCAATTATTCGAGACTTGTATCGCTATTTTCGAGATGATGACGAGAGATCACTTTGTGTTGGATGATGATTATGATGATAACATGATTTGATGAGACTATTTGTATGTATATGCTATGATTACATTTGTATGTGTATGATATGCTAAAGATTATTATATAAAGCATGTTCAAATACAAAACAAATATGCAGGAAAAAACAGAAACTAATAAAACTAGCCGTAGCGAGGGGAATAAAGTTAGCAGAAGCGAGCTCTTACCAGTAGCGCGGCTTAATTAAAAGCGCTGCAGCTATTAGCAGTAGCGCGTTGCTCCAAAGCTCGCTACTGCTACCCATGTATAGCAGTAGCATGGGCCAACCCGCGCTATTGCTACATGTCAGCTGTAGCGCGGGTACCCGCGCTACTGATACACCAAATATCCGCGCTACTGCTAGGCTTATCCCTAATAGTGAAACCTGGCCTAACCCATCAATGAGTGAGTTGTTTGGTTTAATTCCTGAAATAGTATTAAGTATATCATTCCTACATGTTGACCCTACACATAGCCATATGGGTCATGGTGTACTAATCATGTGGTTTCACAACCACTGAAGTATCTCTTGCAAAGAGGGGTGGTCCGTTGTGTTGTCCTTCCAATATACTAATATGAAGTGACCATTCAAAATGAAAAAATGACTTGATATAGTGAATAATATGAGTAATACTCTGTCAGTACCTTCTTCGTGAAGAGCTTACATGCTTCCATTTCTTCTAGACCGTTAAGCAAGCATATGCACTTCGGCTTATTGCAACAATGATTAGCAATATCCTCTCGCCTCGTGGTGATTAGAGTGACCAAGCTTAGATTTTTCATTGCATGTAAACTTGGCAATAGTTTTTCCCATTCGGTGATAGATGAGAGGTCATCGAGAACAACCAAGCAACTCTTTCCTTGTGAACGCCTGCGCAACACTTCAATCAAGTCTGCAACTCTCATCGAAGCAATATTTTTTTGGGTGTCACCCGCAAAGTCCATGACCCCCTTCTTTTCATCTAGTTGCAATGCCAAGCTCCTAAGGAGTTCCTCAAGCTTGAAAGGCCGTAATACAGTGACGAAAGCATATTTATCAAACATGTTAGTGACCTCTTGTTGCTGATAAATATCTTTGATCAGAGTGGTTTTTCCAAGGCCACCCATTCCCCACACGACGATCACCTCCAATTGTTGGGTACTAGCTTCTTCTTGAATTAGTTTAATGATATCAGATTTTTCTTTCTCACGCCCAATAAGCTGGAATTCCTGTAAGACACCTGCCATCGTGTTTGAGCGTGTGAGTATCTCTTGCACCAACATATTTCCATCAACATCCATCTTAGATTGGTCTTCTTGTATCTCATTATCAGCGATGAAGGGTGACGTTGAGCTAGACTTTATCGTTGATGAATATATTGCATCTTGAGAACTCTGACCACAAGGAGACAATAGTTAGACACATTTTCGATAATGAATCACTATAAGAAATAGTATGAATCTGGTCAATGCATGTGTCTCACTGCTAACAACAGTATCAATGACAAAATGAACCAAAATAATAAATAAACCTAGAATGGATGCCTCCATGTGAAGCACCAAAGAACTCCCTGCTTGCTCTGTTGCTTGCATCAGGAACGCAGACTTAGAATGAAGCCCCGCCGTGTAGTGGAAAGGGCGTGCCTCGTGTGCTAGAATGCGGCTGGAATGACGTCGCCTTTAGCTTCCTCTCTCGTGGACCGAATTCAATCATGAGCAGATGATGCGCCAAATACTTCTCCACTGGACAGCGGCAGAGCCATCTCGAGGGGAAGATGGCAGTGGCTTCTTGTAGCCACGTATAGATCAGGGGCAAAGAAAGTGCATGCTCTAGACAATGCAACCAAAAGACCGATCTGATGAAAGAGACTGGGCAACACATTTATAGGTCAACACTCCTCCTCACATGTGGCTCCCTCAGGAATAAACGTGGACCGAAAGTGGGCTGCAATTTAATTGCGCCAGTGGGGTCTTGAACTCAAGACCTCTTGGCTCCGATACCATATAGAAGTGCATGCTCTAGCCGATGCAATCAAAAGACCAATCTGATGGAAGAGACTCGGCAACACATCTATACGTCAACAACCCCGGTGAGGGCCATCACCAAAATGAGGGAAGAGAAGTTGCAAGCTCGGTTGGACTAGAGAGATGGCTTCGTGTCAGGGGAGATAATTCTCTCCCGGGAAACTATTTTGAACGTATTAAACACACCACCAATACTCAAAACCATTCAGATTATAACACTCCGCTAACTATTCATAAATTTTCAAAAAAGTTACAGAATACCGCACGAAAATCAAGTTAAAATTTGAAACTACAGCTTGTTTGCACAAACGATTTAAAGAAAAAACAACTTTTTAGTTATTGGCACAAAGAAGAGACAGAAGTTGACATAACCATGATGAGTGGCTGCCACGGGGACAAAACATGTGAAAATCATAGGAGGATTATAATGTGAATGTTTTTGAAAGTTTTGGGAGGAGGGGTATTTGAGTAACAATACATCTACGTGGGGGCCAACCCGTCCGTAAGCCAAGCCCCCATAAATCTAGCAATTTTCAGGGGTATTTTAAACTTTATTGAACATGAGGGGAGGGCAATATGCCAATATGACTTCTCTCTTCTATCCCGGTAGAACGGCATAGAAATTGTCTTTCCTGGTCTTGACAAAATACACAAATTGATCTGAGTGGGGATAGATCCGTGTCCAGGATTATGCTTGGCCACTACTCCCTTGGGTAAAACTTCTGGTGTATATATATGCACATTTTATCGAACATAATAGATTACTTGTAGTTGCATCATCGCAAGATAGATTAAAATCTGACTTTTTGATAGCCGTGATTTTTAGCTAGACAGATAACAAAAAAAGTGTGTCTAAAATTGAACTAGTACCTGCTGGTAGAAAGCATATATGGTCTGATCAGCAGACAATTGCTTCAGCTCTGACACTACACTTGCTTGGCCTGTGCATAAACTTGCAACTTCAACTTGCTCCGTGGACACTATGACTCGGCTCCCTAGATTGTTTTCAGGGAAGCAAGTCTTGATCTGGTGCCATTCTTCAATGTTGGACAAGTCAGTAAGCACAATTAGGTACCTATTTTCATGGACATATCCATTAAAGTCATGAGTCAGCTCTTGCCCCGTCCTTTCCCACTCCAGCAGAACACCAACCCCTACTGCTGCGCGAAACTGTCTCACCATACTCTTGACAAATTGTGTTGGATGGAAAGGGTGCATCACTCTCACCCATGCTCGGCATGGAAAATTCTGTTTGGTGATTGGATTCTCATAGGCCTCGCAGATGATGGAGGTATGCCCAACACTGCTGCTTGTTCCCCATACGCCGATCACTCCAATTTGGTCGTCACCTTCGTTGTTGATCAAATGGGCCAGATCCGATCTTGCCTGGTGTTGCTTTGCGGCGTGCCTTGCTTCATCAACACCAAATATGGCAGCATCATTAGCTGCATCAGTAGCAGGCTGATTGGAGCTAGAGCCCTTAATGAGGCCGTAGCGCAAGTTCCTCTGGCTCACGTCCTCGACCTTGGTCCTTAGCTCCTTCATCTGCTTGGCAACATGGCGACGATCGAGAACCGTGCGAGGGATGCACCACCAA
Organism: Triticum dicoccoides; assembly: GCF_002162155.2. Taxonomy (NCBI): domain Eukaryota; kingdom Viridiplantae; phylum Streptophyta; class Magnoliopsida; order Poales; family Poaceae; genus Triticum; species Triticum dicoccoides. The sequence goes on from NC_041391.1 coordinate 714,419,114, forward strand.
GACTGTCTGTCCACACGAACGACAAAATCCTGGAGAGAATCCTCGACATCATAGGCAACGTCGCGGACCTGCTTCACCCAGGTCCTGACCACCTTGTTGTGCTCACCTTGCTCATCATGCGCCACCATCAAGAAAGACTGCATCATCTCCAGCTCGTCCGTGACGAAGGCCTTGTCGCGCTGTACTCCCAGCTGCAGGGCCACCTCCTCCGCAACGGCGGACTTGGCGAGGCCAAGGGCCCCGCTCAGCACGGACTTGCCGATGCTCAACGCCGTCGCCTCCATCGGTACCGATCAAGCTTCCCTCTCTCGCTTTCCCGTGAGTGTTTGTGTGTGAATGGATCTGAGATGCAGGGCTCAAGCTCTCAGGTCATGGTTAGGTGATGACCTTGCTGGTTTATGACGGCCTGCTCACTGACACTAACAACTACTCCCTCCGTTCGGAATTACTTGTCTCAAAAATGAATAAAAATGGATGTATCTACAACTAAAATACATCTAGCTACATTCATTTCTTGGACGAGTAATTCCGAACGGAGGGAGTATCTTTTAATCAGGACTTTGCTGCCCTTAAGTCCTTGCACACTAGTTTCTAACAGCGGACTCAGTACTTAATTCTGCATCAGGCCGGCTCTCAATACTAGAGAGTAGACAGTGATGCCTCAACAGACTCTTACATAAGGATCAATTGTTAATTTCAATCCCTACGTACAGACTCTAGCTGCACTGACTCAGCTAATCAAACTGCCCGAACAAAGCCTACATGTGACGTCCTTCCTCCAACATAAACAACCCACATCATGGCTTAAAATTTAGTGAAAATACATATGCCTTTGATGCTAATAGCTGTCGAAGCCGGCTGCGATACTGAACATAATATGCTCCTATATGCTAACACTAAGTTTAAGTATTCAAAAGGATCAATTAAGATGGATTTGAGATGCAGGTCTTAGGCTCTTAGGTACTGCCTAGACACATAATGGAAGTTACTCTTTTCCGATCAAGACTTGCCGATCTCCATCTCATTGCATATTAGGTTAACAATGTGACACCCATTATTAACGGTTTCTAAACAAGGGACTAGTCATTAGTTAGGCATTACGGCGACACCTCACCGCACTCATAGAAATACATTGTTCATTTCCATCTATAGAAGGTAGCTGCACTCTGTACCAACCGCATGTATATATAATAGCAAGAACAACATCACCCACCTAATTGAGCTACTTGTACCAAAGCCTACATCAGAGATTAAGGTTTAGTAAAAAGGCATACGGCTTTGATCCTAATATATGGATGTCTGCATGTTAACACAATGTTTAACCATTTATTGATCTACTTATTATTATTGAGTTCCAAGGCACGATCAAAGAAGAGCAATGGGGCATTTGGCATACCTGGTGGCTCCATTCAGCAAGGATTTGGCATGTACTCATCGCGTATTAGTTTAGTTGACAGTGTGACTCATCATTGGACGGGTTTTGCTTCGATGATTGTTAATGACCTCGCCTATTAGTGCTGAATTGTTGATTCACACCCTGCCCACTCACAACTACTGAATATCATTTAACCACTACTTTCCCGGGCCTCAAGTCCTTGCCTGTTACTAGAACAACAGGCTCACTAGTTAATTCTGCATCAGGTCGGCTCTTATTACAAGGATAGACATCAATATATCAACACTCTAGGTGTCTCATATAAGGATCACTACTGGTGTCAAAAAACGTCTTACATTATGGGACGGAGGGAGTAGTTCTAAAACGTATTTCAGGGATATATCAACACACTCTAAGGCAGCGTTTAACAGTGTGGCACTCGTCATTAGTGCTTTTTAATCCAGGGATTCGTAGTCAGCTAAGCTTTACAGCAACGTCTCACCGCACTCATATAAGTACACATTGCTACTTTGTATTTCTAATAGACGGTAGTCGTAATCACCAACCACATGTACAAACAAATGCTACGTACCTGAACAAAGCCTGCATCACGGATTGAAATTTAGTGACAATGGATATGGCTGTCTGGCGGCTAACGCAAAGTTCAACCATTTATTGATCTATTATTGTGGGTTGTTCTGGCCTGCTGCCTGAGGAAAATTTGGCGTATCCAGCAGCACCATTCAGCGAGGATTTGGCGTGTATTCGCCGCCCATTTGTTTAACTGACAGTGTGACTCATCAGTGGATAGATTCTACACTCTACAGCGGCATAGGGTTAACCATTGTTAATGTTGTACTAGTAAGTGCATTTGAGTATGTAGAGCAGTGGCCAGTGGGCCGGAAGGGGGAATACTCAACCATTTATCGATCTATTATTGTTGGTTGTTGTGACCGCGTGAGGTTCCTAGACACTATGACTACACTACCGACGAAGAGCAATGGGGTCATTTGGCGTACCCAGCATCTCCATTCAGCAAGGATTTGGCGTACACTTGCTGTGCATTCGTTTAATTGGCAGTGTGACACATCACTAATTTCTAGGTTCTACATCAATGATAGGGTTAACAATTGTTAATCTGTACTACTAAGCGTGTTTGATCAAGGGACTCGTCATTAGCAAGGCTTTACAGCGACGCCTCCACTGCACTCATATAAGCATGCATTGCTAATTAGGATCCATAGACGGTAGCTGTACTCACCCGGCCCCCACATGTATATATAAACGCACTCAAGAACAAACTCACCCACCTAATTCGTCTGACTGAACCAGCCCAACCCTGCATCAGCGATAGAAACTTGTGAAGGTGCATATGGCTTTGATGCTAACACAAAAGTTTAACCATTTATCGATCTAACATTATATTGTGGGTTGTTGTGCGTTCCTAGACACGACCGACGAAGAGCAATGTGGCATTTGGTGTACCGGGCGGCTCCATTAAGCAAGGGTTTGGCGTGTACTCGAAGAGCAATGAAGGAGTCTGGATGAAGCAGTTTATTTCCGATCTAGGTGTCATACCAAGTGCATCAGGACCAATGAAGATCTTCTGTGACAATACTGGTGCAATTGCCTTGGCAAAGTAATCCAGATTTCACAAGAGGACCAAGCACATCAAGAGACGCTTCAATTCCATCCGGGACCAAGTCCAAGTGAGAGACATAGAGATTTGCAAGATACATACGGATCTGAATGTTACAGACCCGTTGACTAAGCCTCTTCCACGAGCAAAACATGATCAACACCAAGACTCCATGTGTGTTAGAATCATTACTGTGTAATCTAGATTATTGACTCTAGTGCAAGTGGTAGACTGAAGGAAATATGCCCTAGAGGCAATAATAAAGTTATTATTTATTTCCTCATATCATGATAAATGTTTATTATTCATGCTAGAATTGTATTAACCGGAAACATGATACATGTGTGAATACATAGACAAACTAGGTATTGGGATACCGACGATCAAATCTCAGGCAAGTACCATACCGATGACAAAGGGAACAACGTATGTTGTTATGCGGTTTGACCGATAAAGATCTTCGTAGAATATGTAGGAGCCAATATGAGCATCCAGGTTCCGCTATTGGTTATTGACTGGAATCGTGTCTCGGTCATGTCTACATAGTTCTCGAACCCGTAGGGTCCGCACGCTTAAGGTTTCGTTGACAGTTTTATTATGAGTTTATGAGTTTTGATGTACCAAAGGTTGTTCGGAGTCCGGAATATTATCAAGGACATGACGAGGAGTCTCGAAATGGTCGAGACATAAAGATCGATATATTGGACGACTATATTTGGACACCGGAAAAGTTCCGGGTGAGATTGGGACAATACCGGAGCTCCGGGAGGTTATCGGAACCCCCCGGGAGGTATATGGGCCTTATTGGGCCTTAGTGGAAAGGAGGCGAAAGGAGCAAAGGAGGGGGCGTCCCCCTCCCAAGCCCAATCCGAATTGGGAGGGGGGCCGCCCCCCCCCCCTTTCCTTCCTCCCCCCTCCTCTTCCTTCCCTCTCCCTCTCCTAATAGGAAAGGGGGGAGTCCTACTCCCGGTGGGGGTTGGACTCCCCCCTAGGGCGCGCCACCCTCCTTGGCCGGCCCCCTCCTCCACTCCTTTATATACGGGGAGGGGGCACCCCATAGACACAACAATTCATCTCTTGATCTCTTAGCCGTGTGCGGTGCCCCCCTCCACCATAGTTCTCCTCGATAATATTGTAGCGGTGCTTAGGCGAAGCCCTGCAACGATAGAACATCAAGATCGTCACCACGCCGTCGTACTGACGGAACTCTTCCCCGACATTCTGCTGGATCGGAGTACGGGGATCATCATCGAGCTGAACGTGTGCTAGAACCCGGAGGTGCCGTAGTTTCGGTGCTTGATCAGTCGAGCTGTGAAGATGTACGACTACATCAACCGCGTTGTTCTAACGCTTCCGCTTTCGGTCTACAAGGGTACGTGGACAACACTCTCCCCTCTCGTTGCTATGCATCACCATGATCTTGCGTGTGCGTAGGAAAATTTTGAAATTATTACGTCCCCCCACAGTGGCCTGCAGCGCACCTGATTCGTCGCTGACCCGTGCGTCGTCATCGCCTTCGGTGACGACGAGGACACCGCAGGTGCCGTCGGCCTCGGCGGCGGCTTCTACCTCTACCACATCGTCGTCACCTACCAGGGCATCAAGGGGTGGATTGATTTGATCATTAATATGTGGCTAGATGTGATATTTTGCAGGTTGAAGGCGCTAAGGTGTTGGAGACGTGCCTGTACTTGTTGAGCGTTTTATCTGTAGAGTGCTATATTGTGATTGGTGTAATATTGTATGGTTATATTGTGATTGGTGGAATGTAATAAACTTGATTTGTACATCGGTGATTTGGCTATTATTTGAATATATTTAAAATGTGTTCTCTGATTGGTATATCATTGAGTTACAAGTTGTGAAAAATTAAAACCTAATGTTTGGGACCTAGTGCCTAGAAGAAACTAACAATGTGCATCTAGTTGACTACAATAATCTGAAAATTGAATGTAACAAAAAAAAGAAAACCCAAAAATAAAAAATATATAGAATGTGAAAATGCTGCACCTCAAAAAGCAAAAAGGCCGAATCAATGGCCCAAGCCTATGTAGCTAGTAAAAAATAACAGGAAAAAATACATTAAAAAGACCGAATTGTTAGGCTCGGCCCATGTAAAACGCCGAATCAGATTGGGCTGATTCTTGTGCCACATCAGCTTGCCACGCTGGATGCCTACATGGCCTGAGGAGGTTGCTAGTGACCAAAAATTTGGTCGAAGAACCAACGACCTTTTACATATCACAGAGAAGGTCACTAATTTCAGTTTACGACCGCCAGTTTTTGACCTTCTGTTTTTGTCACAAAAAGGTCGCAAATGAAAAACTATGACCTTTCAGCGGCCAATAGTGAGGGTCACATTTTGACATATTTCTTGTAGTGTCGGCCGGTCGCGTGCTGAGTCATACATCTTATCCCGTACAGGAGATTCTTCTTGTCCACTCGTTCATCCCGTTTCTCATCCCCTACCTCCAACCAGCGCCCAAATCAAGCCGCCGGAGAAATCACCTCCGCTTCCTCCCACTCTCATGTCCAGACCTTTTTTGCATCTAGATCGGGTAGGGTGGGGTTGGCAGCCAACCGCCCCCGTCGCTGTTGTCTGTTGTGTGAGGTTGGACGCTTTTGCAACCCGCACGGCTGAAGATGACGGCCACCGGTGCTTCAACCGGCTCACGCCTGGCAGGGGCCGGATGCTGCAACCGTTGGATGGAGGTGCCGGGACCGCCCAACAGAGGTGCTGGAACCGCCCAACAGAGGTGCTGCAACGATATGACAGAGATGCCACAACCAATCAACTGCAGTGCTAGGAACCGCATGGGAGCGAAGCTGCATCCATTCCCGACGAAAGTGGCATCCGTTGCCGATGAAAGCTGCATCCTGTCACCGGTGGCACCGCGACAACACGCGGGACATGTTGGAACCGGCTGGTGGAGGTGTTGCATCTGTTTCCGGCGAAGCTACATCGGTGCTGCAACCACATTGATCTGTACTAGAACCAAACGGTCGTCGAAGTCGTTTTGGTGGCACCGACGTTTTGTTTTGCTGGACCAGGTAAATTTGTTTTCTTTTTGCTACAACCAGCTATGCTGAGTTTTTTTTTGCTGGAACTACCAATAGTTTTTGCTGGAACCACTATTCTTTTTTGCTTCCAGCGATCACCACTAGAGTTTTTGTTGCTGAGGTTTTTTGCTGGGAAAATGGTGGTGCAAGCCGACGGCGGTGGCGAGCTGGATGCGGCAGCCCTGAAGATGTTGTAGACCACGAAGAGCACGCGCTGGAACCAGTCGGTCAGAGAGGTGCAGTCGTCACCGGTCGAAGCTGGAACCACCGGCGACCGTGTTGAATCTCGCCGGCGATGGCGAGACGGCGAGCGTCGTCGACGATACGGCAGCCTGCGCGGTAGTTATATTTTTCGTAACGAGGACGACGGCGGATGTGCATAGCGCTGGGTCGACGCACGCTCGCTCTGTTGATTATTTAGACGATTAGTGGGGAAAGAAAAAATAACGTAGTGCTAATCGAACGGTTAAAAAAGACAAATCGAACGGACGCGCAGTGACCTGCCCAAATTTGGGCCGGTGCACCGGCATCTATCACTTGCCATTGTTTTAACACAGTTGCCATAATGGGCTCAAGGATTTTTTTCGATTCGGAAATTTTGTTGGTCCCCCAGAAAATATGCTAATGTTAAGAAGTTTTAGAATTCGTTTAGAGTTGAATGCTGATATTGTGTTTAATAGAATGTGTATGCAATTTACAACATGGAAATGCCTCATACCACACTACGGAGCAATTGCTATGATTCAAACAGAGCAACTATTGGGACCGTGGACATTTTATAGTTTAAATGTTTCATATTCAGAAGGGAAAATGAATTTGAAATTCATTTCAATCCTTTCAGATGAAAATTTCTAGAATTCCGAAGAACTTTTGGAAACCAAAATTTGCGGCCCCTCACAGAAAAAAAACCTCGAGTTGTAAACGCGTCCCGAACCTCCTACGCGCCTTTCGTTTTCTTCATCGATGGTCTAGGCTTGGGTAATACTTGTCTCCCTCCTCTTCTCCCCAACAAGATATAATGTGCCGTTGAGCCATTGCCAGGAGCCATTTCTGTCATTTTTCGGTACGCCGGGAGCATGCTAGCATCGGCATGGCCGACTTTGCAGCTCTTGGAAAGTTGGAATCCTATGCACCTTCACAAGCCGATCTCAACCTGATTTGTGCATCTCATCACTGACCAAGAAAACCTTATTGAGGGAGTGATTGACAAAAAACTACCATTTTAGGGGTTTGCGTCTCACAAAACTACCAATTTAAAAAAAGTGACTGAAAACTACCAAAATTTTCTAATTTTGTGACTAAAAACTACTAATTTCAGATAATGACCAGTTTAGACGATTTAAACGTCTTTATGACAGGCGGGGCCCATCTGTTAGCGTTGACATGGCATCAAAGTCAACTCCGTTTATTTTCCCGAATCTCAGTTAAAAAAAGAAGTCTAACTGGTGCCCCTGACCCACACCTCACCGTCGCTCCATCCCGTACCTCTGCTCCCGAGCCCACACCGCCGCTCGATCCGGCCAGCGAGGCAGCCATGGCTGTCGGAGCCGCGGGATTCGGCGAGCGCCCGCCCCTTCATCTCCTAGCGAGGAAGCCACCGTCGACGCGGGATCCGGCGAGTAGGTGCTGTCCCCGGTATCGCCACCCTGGCCGCCCGAGATCCTAACCGACGTTGCTGCCGTCCTCGGCCTCCTCCTCGAACTCCGGGCGCTGGCGCGTGGAAGATCGTCGGCGGGAACCTGGCGGCGGCGGCTAAGTCGGGAAGGGCTCGAGGTCGGGCGCGAGTTCCCCCCACACCGGCGACCGGCAGGGGCGGCTGCGTCGGGGCCGGTGTGAGGAAGCGGCAGGGCCAGCTGCTGTTCCACGAGGTGCGGCACCAGGCACGAGCGGCGGGTCCAGTTGCTGCTGCGCGGGGCGCGACGCCAAGCACGAGCGGCGGGGCTAGCTGCTGCTGTGTGGGGCGCGATGCTGTGCTCGACGACGGAGCGACCCCGCACGATGCGCCGGAGCCAGGCACGGGCGGCGGGTTCAGCTGCTGCGCGGGGTCGCGACGCCGGCCCTCCCTGCTGAGCCCGGTGGAGGGCGGCGGGTTCAGCTGCTACACGGTGGGCGCGACGCCGGGCCCTCCCTACTGAGAGGGTGGATGGCGGCGGAAGTGGCGCGCAGGTGCAGAGGTGTTTAGGAAAATGCCACAGAGAGTGGAGGAAGAAGGAGGGGGTTGATGCTGACGTGTGGGCCCCGCTTGTTATAAACATGTTTACATCACCTAAACTGGTCATTATCTGAAAGTGGTAATTTTTAGTGATAAAATAAAAAAAATTGGTAGCTTTTTGTCACTTTTTTTAAAGTGATAGTTCCGTGGGAAACAAACATCTAAAGTGGTAGTTTTTTGTCAATCACTCTTATTGAGGCCATCATCTTCCTTCATGAGGCAAAAGATTCACCAGAGTCGATTCTACTACGACCATGTATCCTAAATCAAATTAGGACAAATATACCTTGTATAGGTAAATGATAAACTCGATACTACTCGAACCTGTAATATGTAAGTCACTCGTAATGAATGGTGAGAAATGGGTTGACAACACTGTAAACAACACTGGTCCGCGATGAAGGCATATTCGCGCTTGACTTCCGGCTGCAAGGCCACCTCCTCCGCGCGGGCAGTTTTGGCATATCCGGCTGCGATAAGGCTTTGATGCTAATCGCTATCGAAGCTGGCTGCGATACTGAACAGAATATGCTCCTACTATATGCTAACACAAGTTTAACTATTTTTAAGGATCAATTAAGATGAATTTGAGATGCAGGTCTCAGGCTCTTAGGTACTGCTTACACAGATAATGGAAGTTACTCCTTTCCAATCAAGACTTGCCCGGTCTCCATTGGATTGCATATCAATTTAACAGTGTGAACCCATCATTAACGCTTTCTAATCAAGGGGCTCGTTATTAGCTAGGCTTTACACTGATGCCTCACCGCACTCATATAAGTATGCACTGCTAATTTGTATTTCTATGGACGGTAGCTGTACTCACCCACCACATGTATATCTAAACGCAAGAACGTACAGTTTCTATGGACGGTAGCTGTACTCACCCACCTAATTCAGCTGCCTGAACTAAGCCTGCGTGAGGGATTTAAATTTGGTGAAAATAAAAGTGTTTATGTGGTTTGTCCATAAACAAGTTATTCTAACAAAGGACAACTTATTAAAGCGTAATTCGACAGGACCTACTAGGTGTAGTTTCTGTGACCAGGACGAGACGATTAAACATCTCTTTTTTGATTGCCCGCTGGCCAAGGTCCTTTGGCGGACGGTCCATATTGCTTTCAATATCACTCCACCAATACTGTTAATGCGTTGTTTGGGAATTGGCTTAATGGGTTTGAGACTAATTTAGCAAGACATATTCGGGTTGGAGTTTGCGCTTTGTTGTGGACCATCTGGCTGTGCAGAAATGATTTGGTTTTTAACAGATCATCACGGTGTCATTTTTTGCAGGTTATTTTCCGAGCTACGGCACTGATCCGTTCATGGTCGCCACTCACTACGATGGAGGCCAGGGAGCATTTGGTTACTGGGTGTATCCGATGGGAGATGGTCGCTCGGGATATCTTCAGCCGGTTTGGATGGCGGTCATGTAATAAGATAGGCAATTATTTTACCTGTCTTAATCTAGCCAGCCGGTTGTGGCACCTTGTTCATGGCTAGTCTGTGTTTCTAGCCTTTTTGCGCTCTGTGTGAGCTGCTTTTCTTTTTCAGATTTGAAACCTTGGAACCTTGTTCACACCATTTTAGTAGTTAATAAAAAGGGCTGTATGCATCACCCTAGATGCAGCGGCCGGGGAGTCCTCTTTTTTGAAAAAAAAATCAACTTTTAAACCGTAGGCGTAACTTGAGCGAACACAGCGCGAAACCCCTTCACTTTCGCTGCAATTTAGCTGGGACAGGCCGAAACAGAGGCCAGAAAATGGCTCGGCCCAAATTTGCCCCGATAGCTTCACGCCACACTTAGGTAGGCTGCGACGAGCGACCTCTGCATGACGACGTCAACGAGACCACCGTGTCATCTCAGTCTCACACGGTGCAGACCACAATTATTTATGATTTTGGTGTCCTTGCTGATGAACTGGTGAAGCTTGTTTGTGCTGAAGTTGGACTGGTGCAGGCCTTGTGAATTCCCTGTTTTGATATTAGAGCAAACCGGCCGCCGCCGCCCTCCCCCGCTCCCGCCGCCCCCGGCCACCGGCGGGCGCGCCCCGGCTCCTCCTCCCCCTCCCCTCCTCCCCCGTACCCCCCGCGTCGCCTCCCCGAGCGAGGCGACCGGGGGCTCCCCTTCCCTGCCCCTCCCAGCGGCCCCCCTCCTCCTTTCCCCTCCCGCCGCCGGCGGCGTAGGCCACCGGGCCTGGCTCGCATGATGCCGCCGGCGGCGGCCCTGTTCTCTTCCTCCCCGCGCGGCGCTGTACCTCGGGCGTTGGTGCCGGCGGCGGTGCACCCATGTCGGCTTCGGATCCGGTGGCGGCTCGTCTTCGCAGGCGGCGCAACTCCGGGTGGCATGGTGGCGGTGGCGTGGCTGCTTGGCTGCGGGGCGGCGCGGTGGCTGGCGGCGGCGCCCTTCCGGCCCAGATCTGGGCCCTTTTGGGCCCCATCTGGGTCTGGGTGGGCCTGGCGTGTGCTTTCCGGCGTCATCTCCGGCGGACGGAGGTGTGGCTTGGGCTGGGGGTGGCGGAGATGGTGGCGCGTGTACTGCAGCGCAGCGACGGGAGCTTCACGAGCCCGCTTCGGGCTCGGCCGGGCAGGGGTGCCTGGTTTGCTCCTGAGCTACGTCCGGTCGGTCACCGCCGAGGGTGGTGGAGGTTGTCCCCTCCCACGTGGCCGCTGACCCTGCTGCTCTTTGTTTTCGGCTGGTTCCTCTCAATCCCGCCGGTCTCGCTTCGCTTGTCACGGTGAGACGGCGATGGTGACTGCGAGTCCGTGGTGGCGCATATTGGTGGACGGCAAGTATGGTGGAGCGCGATGGATCGTCTGGGGTCGTGGTTGGTTGGAGGTTGGGAGAAATTCTTGTCGGCTTGTTCGGCACCGACGCGGTGACGCCCGTGGGCGCCGCCGTGCCTTCCTGAAGGGCGTCGGATATCCCCTTCCTCCCACGGCCCTTCGCGTACCGGGGGAAACCCTAGGCCATGTCCGGTAGCAGCGTCGTTGTCGTCGTGTTCCTTCTTGAAGGTGTTACTTGGTATGCGGCGTTTCGTGGTGCTAGGAGCGTGGTGGAATTCTCCGGCAGGCGCAGCGGTTGCGAGTCATCTTCGTTTTCGTTGATCCGCCGTTGTCGGCATTTTTTCCTTTTGTGTTTTCTCTTTCTTTTCTTTTGGGCGTGCCTGTGCTGCTTCCGTCCCAGCACCTATCGTGGGTTGTATCGATGTTGTTGCTTTGTAATACAAAGCGAGGGAAACCCTTTTCAGTAATTCCCTGTTTTCTGAATTTATACTCTGTTTCCTACTGTGAATACCCTGTTTTTCACTTGAATCTATAGCACATGTACTATACCTCCCATCAGACAAGTACAACACGATAATTTACTGATACAACTTCACTCACAGCCACAGGTTTCAGACACATCCAACTTTGCAATTCATCAGTTATGTCACATCAGGATAAATTGCTACTGTGGTTTGTATTATCTGTATTTGTATAGACGCTGGCACTGCCCCTCTCATAATCACTCGGTACAACAATCATGCATATACGAGAGGTGTCCAAGAACTGAATTGACAGTGTGACTCGCCACTAACTGTCAGGCTTTACGTCGATGATAGGGCTAGCAATTGTCAATCTGTGCCACTAAGCGTATTTCAGTATGCAGAGCAGTGAATAGTGGGCCGCCCAGAGCGGAAGAATGTGGTGGGAGGAGAGTTCGAACCTCGGTGGCACTAGTACGGTTGTACGCCGACCGGCACCACGGTGCGGCGAGCGCGCACGCCGGTTGAAGCAGCTGCAGCCACGGCCCCCGCCGACTATCACCTCCCTCCCCTGCTTCTAGCCGCGTGCTACCTCCAGCAGGGGAGCGGGATACTGTTGCTCCAAGGCGGGTGCGGGGCTCTCCAGCCTGACTCCCCAGAAACTGCCCAGGCAAATCACTCCACCGGCTGGCTGGCGACGCGACCACGACGCGCGGCGGCTCCGATCGGGAAGGGGAAAGGGGAAAGACAGGCAGGTCATCCTCAAAAAAAAAAAAGAAAAAGAAAAAAAAGAGAGAAGAGGGTGAAAAGAAAAGCCATAATAACTGGACTAAAGGCTTTACAAAACCATATATAATTATTTTCCGCCAAAGCTAAACTTCTGGGTCTAACAAGCACACATAACCCAAATCATTCGGTTTAAGCCAATCGAGGTTTTTTCCACAATAGGGACGTTTGAGGGTTTTCAAGTTAAACCCACAAATCATTCGCCTTAGAGCGTTACAGATGGGCTCCTCAAATGCCCCTATCCATCACGACAGACAGCTCGATCAGCGACCAGTCTTAAAATCATGATCCAGTTGTCCTCTCAAACCGGCCCTATACGCCCGAGCTGACAGACACTCCTCATATCCGGTTCATATCTAGAGGCGGATATGAGGAGGCTCGGTCGCACCCGGAAGCGTCTATCACGTCAGACAGACGGGTGAGACTAACATGGACATACGTCGAAATCCACCAGTCCAGCAAAAAGGCGCAACGCCGCACTACCCGAGAGGCCAAATCCGGCTATTTAAGTTGGACGGCGAGGCCCAACCCCACCCACTTTCATTTCCACCATATCCTCTATCGCCACTCCCAATCTACTTCGAGCTTGCCGGTAGCCATGGTCTGCCAGCGGATCTCTACATATAAGATGCTCACTCAACAACAAGGAGGAGGAGGCGGAGCAGGGGCACCTGACACGGAGAAACCTCAAGGTGATGGTCAGGGTGACATCAGAACACTCTCTTAGAGAAAGGTATCTCAAATTAAGATGCTCCTCGGTGTGCTCAAGGTGATGATCAACTAGACCTTCCGTTCCTTCCAGGTCCAGCACCCGGAGAAACCTCATCTTGTAATAAATGAAAAGTGGCATCCAGGTTCCAAACAGCGTCAATGACCATATACAGGACAATTCCTTGGTGGGTTGAAACTCAGGCTCATCTCCTTGCCAATTGATACTCATGGTATGGTGACACAATGTACCGTGAGAGCTCAGGCTACACCATTCCTCCATCCTGAAACAATATTTTCCTCCATTTATTTTCCAATGCCAATATCACATGTTAGATAATGTAGCTGGTAGGAGTCGATTCCTTGTATGCTAAAGATTGATTGTTGAGTTGTTAATATCATACTTCTCTCTACGAGTTCCATGAAGTATCTTTCTGCTAGGGGTCTATCTCGTGAGTAACCTTAAGTGATCCACCGGCACACAAAACATCTCCGGCTAACATTTTAATATTCAGGGAAGATGGATAGTATAGGAAAAAAGACTTGAGGTAATAGGGTAGGCCATCATAACTTTTCATGAGTACCGTTTTTATGGCCTCAAACATCGGATTCATCTCCAGCTCGATACAGATATGCTCATTCAGTTTTCTCCACTCTACATTAGTTTTCGCTGGTTGATCTGACAAGAAGCCACCTATGGTGAATATCGCAAGAGAGAAGCCCATTGCACTTCCTTAGGATCAATTTTGCTGGTTAAACCAACTCAAGATATTGCTTTGTGAAATCTATATCTTTAGTTTCAAATACCTAAAATAAGAATATATTCCAAATAAAATATCTAGGGTTGACACGTAATGTTGTGCTTGATTACGATATAGAAGCACATAATATGAAATGACAGTAATGTGAATAAGGTAATAGCTCTTTTGATCAATGCCTTTCTTGTGAAGGGGTCACATGTACCTATGTCTTCTAGACCGTACCGTTGAGCATGCGTATGCACTCTGGGTTTTCAGAACAATGCTTAGCAATATCTTGTCTCCTCGTGCTAATCACTGTGATCATGTTTACATTTTTCATATCATGTAAACTCCGCACTATCATATCCCATTCTCTGGTAGAGGATAGGTCATCTAGAATTATCAAACGTTTCTTTATTTCAGAAAGCCTGGCTAACACTGAGTCAATTCTACAACTCGCATCAAAGCTAACTTTTCGTTGGTGTATCTAGCAAAGTCCATGGCTTCCTTCCTTGCATCTAGTTGCAATACTACTAAGAAGGTATACCATTTTCATAGTTGTTGCAGCCATAACAAAATTGACAATATGTAGTTGCACCAATTGTGAACAAGTTGGGAAATATAGGTATATGAACTAAGCAAAACCTTGTACGCTAGAAACCTCTACCAAATTACTTGACATATGAGCTCTAAAAAACACTAACAATAATTTTAGATATTTAATGGCACATACAAACTCACTATAATACAATTGATGATATTATGTGTGTTGCTGCGGGAAACTTGTTAAAAGTAATGTATAAGTTGGTGCTATAATAAAAGCAACTAAAACACTGAGAAAGCAAATGTAATAGTGTTCTTGATTTATATTTTAAAAAAATAAAACATACAAAATATGTAAGAAAATGGTGTATAAAAAGAGAAAACCTTTTGGACTAAAGTTATTGATATGTCATTTTCGAACAAAAAATGTGAGGTGTGAGTATGTAGTTATGATCCAAGCGTCCAGGATATATATCGACCATGATAACACATAAAGAGAAAATAAAATGTAACTTATGGCTGACATGCATGACTTCTTGATGTGACATAATTGCAGTAACAAACTAGCCATGTAATATAAAAATACTCATTAACATTGTACTATTGTATGGTTAGTTAAATAAGTACAAAAGTTTAGTACAAAGAACACCTTGAGCCTTACAATATGGATCCAACATATACATTTGCAGTGTGATGTGGGCGTTCTCGAGAGCATGCTGGATGTAAACACCGGTTACTCCAAGCCATTACCAATGGGAGAAAAAGAAAATGTATGACCCCGCTTCGTTGAGGAAATCTCATCAGCCCAAGATTTGTAATACCAATTTTAAATTTTTTATATTGAGCTAATTCGAGTTGAGGGGTCTAGATGGGATTGTCTTGCTTACAACTTCTGGGGTGTCGACTATCAGGATTCGCGTGAGGAAATGAGATGATTTTGCTTGCTTTCTCTAAAGAAGACAGACTTGGGCTCAAGGCCATGAAAACCAACACAACGCTAGGCGTGGATGGGTTTCCGGTCGATTTTCTTCAAGTGTTGTTGAGGCTACCCTAAAGCCTATAGTGACTACTATCATCAGCAAGCTTGCGTTGGACGCGATAGATATTAAAGGTATTTGTTTCACTGATTTAGCCCTGATACCGAAAATCCCAGGTGTTGACAGTATTTTCCGGTTTACACCCTTAATGCCTATTAACGTGATCTTCGAACTAGTCATAAAAGTACGCAGTGCGGTTAGGTCTAATCTCGTCCAAGATTGTAGCTCCGAACCAATTGGCTTTCGTCATGTGGTTCCACGAAGTTGTTCATGAAATCGTGAGAAAGAACAACGAGTTATTCTTATAAAGCTTGAAGGGTTCCATGTTGGATTCATTTACATGATGTGGGCAAACGGCCATCTGCGTCAATGGCAAAATCGATCATTTCTTCCATAACAAAAGAGGGTCGCGTCAAGGCGACCTCATTTATCCCCTCCTCTTCAACATTATGGCCAATGTCTTATCTTCGATTTTGTCTAAAGTCCAAGTTGTAGGTCACTTCAGGGGCGTGGTTTTCACACCGACATTGGTTTTGACCCCCTACCCGAGATCCGCCGGTTTTGACGCCAACATTGAGATCCGCCGGTTTTGACACCGTCGCCTTTGTAAACTGTGCTATGTCCTCCACGACCAAGAATATGGCCGACATCAAAGTTGTTGGTTGTTTTATCTAATTCCTCCAAAGAGAATATCTTTGTTTTATCTGTGGCACTTTCATCTAATATTAGTTGTTCCAAGAGTAGGCCTTGATTTTTCTTGAAGTATGTCCTTCGAATTCTCTTCCGTATGCCTCTCTTCCACTTGTTGACGAGTACTGTTGCACCTACCACAAGAATTATGGCACCAAGGCCACAACTAATTCCAATTGCGATACCTATACATCAAATAGTTTTTGTTATGAATACAAATCCCACTTTGCAAGTTCCAATTTGTACTTAGGCGAGTAAATTCGGTACGATTTACCTAAGAGAAGATTTCATCTCCTTGTTGACATGACACATTTGAGTTCTATTGGACCAAACTCTTTTCCATGGGTGCACTCGCTGCAATTATAGCCTCCAGGATAATTTTGGCAAGGGACGTTGCAAATATTCATCAAAAAACACTCATTGACATATGTAAATGGTAGGTATGTGAGAAAGAAATGATTCCTGAAAATATTAGGTGGAAATGGTGCAACCATTGCTAGGATACCCTTGGCCTAGCACTCATCCTAGAGACACTAAAACTACCTCTATGAAACAATGCAATCTTCAAAATACACCATTGGCCATTATTGTTTCTAAGAACATGTTTGTAAACAACCAAACTATCTAGAAACCTATTATTATATGACCACGTCTCCAACGTATCTATAATTTTTGGTTTTTCCTTGCTATTATATTACCCGTTTTGGATGTTTATGCGCATTACTTTATACTTTTATATCATTTTTGGGACTAACCTACTAACCGGAGGCCCAGCCCAAATTGTTGTTTTCTTGCCTATTTCAGTGTTTCAAAGAATAGGAATATCAAACGGAGTCCAAACGGAATGAAACCTTCGGGAGAGTTACTTTTGGAACAAAAGCAATCCAGGAGACTTGGAGTATACGTCAGGGAAGCAACGAGGAAGCCACGAGGCAGGGAGGAGCGCCCCCACCCTCGTGGCTCCCCTGACTGACTTCTTTCGCCTATATATGTCCATATACCCTAAAAACATCGAGGAGCACAATAGATCGGGAGTTCCGCCGCCGCAAGCCTCTGTAGTCACCAAAAACCAATCGGGATCCTGTTCCGGCACCCTGTCGGAGGTGGGATCCCTCACCGGTGGCCATCTTCATCATCCCGGCACTCTCCATGACGAGGAGGGAGTAGTTCACCCTCGGGGCTGAGGGTATGTACCATTAGCTATGTGTTTGATCTCTCTCTCTCTCTCTCTCTCGTGTTCTTGATTCGGCACGATCTTGATGTATCGCGAGCTTTGCTATTATAGTTGGATCTTATCATGTTTCTCCCCCTCTACTCTCTTGTAATGGATTGAGTTTTCCCTTTGAAGTTATCTTATTGGATTGAGTCTTTAAGGATTTGAGAACACTTGATGTATGTCTTGCCATGCTTCTCTGTGGTGACAATGGGATATTCACGTTATCTACTTGATGTATGTTTTGGTGATCAACTTGCGGGTTCAATGAACTTATGCATAAGGGTTGGCACACGTTTTCGTCTTGACTCTCCGGTAGAAACTTTGGGGCACTCTTTGAAGTGCTTTGTGTTGGTTGAATAGATGAATATGATATTGTGTGATGCATATCGTATAATCATGCCCACGGATACTTGAGGTGACATTGGAGTATCTAGGTGACATTAGGGTTTTGGTTGATTTGTATCTTAAGGTGTTATTCTAGTACAAACTCTAGGATAGATTGAACGGAAAGAATAGCTTCGTGTTATTTTACTATGGACTCTTGAATAGATCGATCAAAAAGGATAACTTTGAGGTGGTTTCGTACCCTACAATAATCTCTTCGTTTGTTCTCCGCTATTAGTGACTTTGAAGTGACACTTTGTTGCATGTTGAGGGACAGTTATATGATCCAGTTATGTTATTATTGTTGAGAGAACTTGCACTAGTGAAAGTATGAACCCTAGGACTTGTTTCAACGCATTGCAATACCGTTTGTGCTCACTTTTATCATTAGTTACCTTGCTGTTTTTATAATTTCAGATTACAAAAACCTTTATCTATCATCCATATTGCACTTGTCTCACCATCTCTTCGCTGAACTAGTGCACCTATACAATTTACCATTGTATTGGGTGTGTTGGGGACACAGGAGACTCTTTGTTATTTGGTTGCAGGGTTGTTTGAGAGAGACCATCTTCATCCTATGCCTCCCACAGATTGATAAACCTTAGGTCACCCACTTAAGGGAAATTTGCTACCATCCTACAAACCTCTGCACTTGGAGACCCAACAACGTCTACAAGAAGAAGGTTGTGTAGTAGACATCAAGCTCTTTTCTGGCGCCGTTGCCAGGGAGGTTAGTGCTTGAAGGTATATCTTTAGATCGTGCAATCGAATCTTTTTGTTTCTTGTTTTATCACTAGTTTAGTTTATAAAAGAAAATTACAAAAAAATGGAATTGAGTTTTCCTCATACGCTTCATCTTTTTAATATCTTTCGTGAGAATGATGGAAAGGGAAATTGTGCTCAAGTGCTAGAAGAAGAAGTCTATAAAATGTTTGGCACTAAATCTTTGAATGATGAGCATGATTGCAATGTTGTTAGTATGAACTCTTTGAATATCCATAGTACTAATGATGATTGCACTAGTCATGATGAAAATGTCTCTTATAAGCATGTCAATTTTAGTGGAATACATAGAGCTTGCAAGTACACACCAAATAGGGAAGATAGATTTTGCAAAAGTCATAAGTATTTAGAAACTAAATTGTTGCAAGAAAGGCTAGATGTGAGTGCTGAAAATTTAAATTTTCTTTACCGTACTTGTGAACTTTGCAATGAACATGGTCATTTAAATCTCCGATGCAAATTGTTTCACGATCAAATCGTGTCCAAAAATTGTGATGACTTGATTTCCCTTGCACACCATAATGAACTTAGTTTGCTTTTGGGTTATGAAGAAATGAAACGTGCAACTAAGCATATTCCACAATATAACCTTGGGAAATTCCTTGATATTGATCTAGAGGAAATTTATATGTATTGTGCGGTAAATTACATTGAAAATCCTTATATTGCCAACTACATAAAGAAAAGGAAGCAAATAGAAGATGAAGAGAATACTGATGAAAGGGAAGAGACTTCCCAATATCCTCTATTATTTCCTATGATGAATCAAGTAACGAGGAGGACCTTCTATTCAACCAATCTCATAAATAAGGAGCTCCAAAAAGAGGGTTAAACCCACACATGATGTGAAGAAGAAAAAGAAAAGACGGAGAAGCAAAGGTAGAAAGGTATCCCTCTCAAATTATGTTGCTCCTATTACTCATTGTGATGATGATAATGGCTATACTGTTGGTTCTATCCATACTATTAATGATGAGAGTGATTATGCTTATGATATGAAAAGGCCCAAGCTTGGGGAAGCTATGTTTGATGAGGATCACATGTTTGAGAATATATTTGCTGCAATTAATGTTTGTCCCAAGCTTGGGGATGCTATGTTTAATGAAGATGATATTTTTAGCCACCCAACTTTCCATGAGCAAATTTATTATGATGATAGCATGCCTCCTATTTATGATGGTTATATTGATGAAAGTGGGTTTGGAAGAGTGTCAACTTTAGGAAGTAGTGATCCCACTATTTTGGAGGATGTTGAATCTTATAATATTTATGAAAGTGGATTTGGAGAGGTCATGACTTTATCTAGTGATGAATCCACTATTTTGGAAGAGGTTTTAATTGATTATGATGAGAACAAAGTTGCTACTTATGATGATTATTGTGATGAAACTTATGCTATAAAAAGTAGTGATGATTATATTTATAAAAATTGTCATGATTATAATTACTCTTTTTCTGAACATTACTCTTTTATTGTGGAAACAATTTATAGTATTCGAGTCTCTTATGATACTCCCACTATTCCGAATGAGAAGAATTTTGCTTATGTGGAGAGTAATAAAATTTCTATGCTTGTAGATCATGAAAAGAATGCTTTAGGTGCTGGTTATATTGTTGAATTAATTAATGATGCTACTGAAAATTATTACGAGGGAGGAACATATGCTTGTAGGAATTGCAATAATATCAAGTTTCCTCTCTATGTGCTTAAAGTTTTAAAGTTATGCTCGTTTTGCCTTCCTATGCTAGTTGATTATTGTTCCCATAAGTTGTTTGCTCACAAAATCCCTATGCATAGGAAGTGAGTGAGACTTAAATGTTCTAGTCATATTATTCATGATGCTCTCTTTTTGTTTCAATTCTTATCTTTTGTGTGAGCATCATTCAAATCATCATGCCTAGCTAGGGGCGTTAAACATCAGCGCTTGTTGGGAGGCAACCCAATTTATTTTTGTTCCTTGATTTTTTATCCTGTTTAGTAATAAATAATTCATCTAGACTCTGGTTAGATGTGGTTTTATGTTTTAATTAGTGTTTGTGCCAAGTAGAACCTTTGGGAAGACTTGGGTGAAGTCTTTATGATCTTGCTGTAAAAAAACAGAAACTTTAGAGCTCACGAGATTATCTGCCATTTTTTACTGGAGAGTGATTTTAGGTTTGTTATTTTTGAATATGATTAATATAAAAATTCCTCAGGTCCAACAATTTTTTTCAGAATTTTTGGAGTTCCAGAAGTATACGTTTGATACAGATTACTACAGACTGTTTTGTTTTTGACAGATTCTGTTTTCTATGTGTTGTTTGCTTATTTTGATGAATCTATGAGTAATATCGGAGGGTATGAACCATAGAGAAGTTGGAATACAGTAGATATTACACCAATATGAATTTAGAATGAGTTCATAACAGTACCTAAGTGGTGATTTATTTTCTTATACTAACGGAGCTTACGAGTTTTCTGTTGAGTTTTGTGTTGTGAAGTTTTCAAGTTTTGGGTAAAGATTCGATGGACTATGGAATAAGGAGTGGCAAGATCCTAAGCTTGGGGATGCCCAAGGCACCCCAAGGTAATATTCAAGGAAAACCAAGAGCCTAAGCTTGGGGATGCCCCGGATGGTATCCCCTCTTTCGTCTTCGTCTATCGGTAACTTTACTTGGAACTATATTTTTATTTGCCACATGATATGTGTTTTGCTTGGAGCGTCTTGTATGATATGAGTCTTTGATTTTTAGTCTACCACAATCATCCTTGCTGTACACACCTTTTGGGAGAGACACACTTGATTTGGAATTTATTAGAATACTCTATGTGCTTCACTTATATCTTTTGAGCTAGATAATTTTGCTCTAGTGCTTCACTTATATCTTTTTAGAGCACGGCAGTGGCTTAATTTTCTAGAAATCATTGATCTCTCATGCCTCACTTATATTATTTTGAGAGTGTTTTAGAACAGCATGGTATTTGCTATGGTTATAAAATTGGTCCTAGAATGATGGGCATCCAAGTTGGGTATAATAAAAACTATCATAGAAAGTGCATTAAACATTATGATCAATTTGATGCTTGATAATTGTGTTGGGATATAAAGGTGGTAATGTTAGAGTCATGCTAGTTGGGTAATTATGAAATTGAGAAATACTTGTGTTAAGGTTGGCAAGTCCCTTAGCATGCACGTATGGTAAAAGTTGTGTGACAAATTTGTTGCATGGGGTGCTCTTTTAATTGTCATCCTTATGTGTGGAGGTCGCGATCGCGCGATGGTTAACTCCTACCAACCCTTCCCCTAGGAGCATGCGTAGTAGTACTTTGCTTCGAGGGCAAGTAAACTTTTGCAATAAGTATATGAGTTCTTTATGACTAATGTGAGTACATGGATTATAAGCACTCTCACCCTTCCACCATTGCTAGCATCTATTATGCCGCGCAACTTTCGCCGGTATCATGCACCCACTATTTACCTTACTCAAAACAGCCACCATACCTACCTATTATGGCATTACCATAGCCATTCCGAGATATATTGCCATGCAACTTTCACCGTTCCGTTTACTATGACATGCTCCATCATTGTCATATTGCTTTTTGCATGATCATGTAGTTGACATCGTATTTGTCGCAAAGACACCTTCATAATTTGTCATACATGTCACTCTTGGTTCATTGCATATCCCGGTACACCGCCGGAGGCATTCACATAGAGTCATATTTTGTTGTAAGTATTGAGTTGTAATCTTTGAGTTGTAAATCAATAAAAGTGTGATGATCTTCATTATTAGAGCATTGTCCCAAGTGAGGAAAGGATGATGAAGACTATGATTCCCCCACAAGTCGAGATGAGACTTTAGACTTTATAAAAATAAAAGAGGCCAAAGAAGCCCAAATAAAATAATAATAATAATAATAAAAGAAGCCAAAGAAGACCACAAATAAAAAATGAGAGAAAAAGAGAGAAGGGACAATGTTACTATCCTTTTTCCACACTTGTGCTTCAAAGTAGCACCATGATCTGCATGATAGAGAGTCTCCTATGTTGTCACTTTCATATACTAGTGGGAATTTTTCATTATAGAATTTGGCTTGTATATTCCAATGATGGGCTTCCTCAAAATGCCCTAGGTCTTCGTGAGCAAGCAAGTTGGATGCACACCCACTTAGTTTCTTTTGTTTCATATATTTATAGCTCTAGTAAATCCGTTGCATGGCAATCCCTACTCACTAACATTGATATCTATTAATGGGCATTTCCATAGCCCGTTGATACGCCTAGTTGATGTGAGACTATCTTCTCCCTTTTTGTCTTCACAACCACCACCCTATTCCACATATAGTGCTATGTCCATGGCTTGCGCTCATGTATTGCGTGAGAGTTGAAAAAGCTAAAGCGCGTTAAAAAGTATGTACCAATTGCTTGGCTGAAACCGGGGTTGTGCATGATGGGAGTATTTTGTGTGATGAAAATGAAGCATGGCCTAACTATATGATTTTGTAGGGATGAGCTTTCTTTGGCTATGCTGTTTTGATAAGACATGATTACTTGTTAGTATGCTTGAAGTATTACTATTTTTATGTTTTATGAACTTTTATCTTGAATCATTTGGATCTAAACTTTCATGCCACAATAAAGAAAATTACATTGAGAATTATGCTAGGTAGCATTCCACATCAAAAATTCTGTGTTTATCATTTACCTACTCGAGGACGAGCAGGAATTAAGCTTGGGGATGCTTGATACGTCTCCAACGTATCTATAATTTTTGATTGTTCCATGCTATTATATTACCCGTTTTGTATGTTTATGGGCTTTACTTTACACTTTTATATCATTTTTGGGACTAACCTACTAACCGAGCCTAGCCCAAATTGTTGTTTTCTTGCCTATTTCAGTGTTTCGAAGAAAAGGAATATCAAACGGAGTCCAAACGGAATGAAACCTTCGGGAGAGTTATTTTTCGAATGGAAGCAATCCAGGAGACTTGGAGTATACATCAGGGAAGCAACGAGGAAGCCACGAGGCAGGGAGGCGCGCCCTACCCCCCTAGGCGCGCCCCCACCCTCGTGGCTCCCCTGACCGACTTCTTTCGCCTATATATGTCCATATACCCTCAAAACATCGAGGAGCACAATAGATCAGGAGTTCCACCGCCGCAAGCCTCTGTAGCCACCAAAAACCAATCGGGACCCTGTTCTGGCACCTTGCCGGAGGGGGGATCCCTCATCGGTGGCCATCTTCATCATCCCAGCGCTCTCCATGACGAGGAGGGAGTAGTTCACCCTCGGGGCTGAGGGTATGTACCAGTAGCTATGTGTTTGATCTCTCTCTCTCTCTCTCTCTCGTGTTCTTGATTCGGCACGATCTTGATGTATCGCAAGCTTTGCTATTATAGTTGGATCTTATCATGTTTCCCCCCCTCTACTCTCTTGTAATGGATTGAGTTTTCCCTTTGAAGTTATCTTATTGGATTGAGTCTTTAAGGATTTGAGAACACTTGATGTCTGTCTTGCCATGCTTATCTGTGGTGACAATGGGATATTCACGTGATCTACTTGACGTATGTTTTGGTGATCAACTTGCGGGTTCAATGAACTTATGCATACACTACTAGAATCGGATTTTTTGTCATCCGCCATGGCGTACGGCAAAGGCACAGATCCCGGACGGCAAAGACCTTTGCCGTCATCCAGCAGACGGCAAAACGTCCAGCTGAATGAGCGCCGACAAAGGGCACTTTGCCGTATGCTGGCAGACGGCAAAGATGCAAAGGACTTTGCCGTCTGCCAGCGGATGACAAAGGTCATGGCTCTTTGCCATCTGCTGGCAGACGACAAAGACAGGCTCTTTGCCGTCTGCTGGCAGATGGCAAAGACAGACGACAAAGACTGGATCTTTGCCGTATGCCAACAGATGGCAAAGATGCCTCTTTGCCATATGCCAGCTGATACGTCTCCAATGTATCTATAATTTATGAAGTATTCATGCTATTATATTATCCATATATGATGTTTTATATGCATTTATATGCCATTTTATAAGATTCTTGGGACTAACCTATTAACCTAGAGCCCAGTGCCAGTTTCTGTTTTCTCCTTGTTTTTGAGTTTTACAGAAAAGTAATACCAAACGGAGTCCAAATGATGTGCCAATTTTTGATGATTTTTTATGGACCAAAAGAAGACCACGGAGCATCGGAGTTGGGCTAGAAGAGTCCCGGGCTGCCCACGAGGGTGGGGGGCGCGCCCACCCCCCTAGGGCGCGCCTCCCTATCTCGTGGACAGCCCAGAGACCCCCCTGACATGCCAAAAATTCCTATAAATACAAAAACCATCGGGAAATAACCTAGATCGGAAGTTCCGCCGCTGCAAGCCTCTGTAGCCACGAGAAATCAATCTAGGCCCTCTCCGGCAACCTGCCAGAGGGGGCCATCATCACCGGAGGCCATGGAGGAGGATCTCGGAGGGGCCCTCATCGCCATGAAGGCCAAGGACCAGAGGGGGAAAGCCATGGAGGAGGAAGCACAAGTGGGAGAACCTCTCCTCCTCTCTCTTGGTGGCACCGGAGTGCCATCGGATGGGGAATCATCGCCGCGGTGATCGTCTTCATCAACATCACCATCATCATCACCATCCTAATCTCTTTTACGCGGTCCACTCTCCCGCATCCCGCTGTAATCCCTACTTGAACATGGTGCTTTATGCCGCATATTATGATTCAATGATGTGTTGCCATCCTATGATGTTTTGAGTAGATATCTTTTGTCCTTGGGTTGATTGATGGTCTAGATTGGTATGAGTTGTATATTTTATTTTGGTGCCGTCCTATGGTGCCCTCCGTGTCGTGCAAGCGTGAGGGATTCCCGCTGTAGGGTGTTGCAATACGTTCATGATTCGCTTATAGTGGGTTGGTGAGTGACTGAAAGACAAACCCGAGTAAGGGGGTTGTTGCGTATGGGAATAAAGAGGACTTGATGCTTTAATGCTATGGTTGGGTTTTACCTTAATGATCTTTAGTAGTTGCGGACGCTTGCTAGAGTTCCAATCATAAGTGCATATGATTCAAGTAGAGAAAGTATGTTAGCTTATGCCTCTCCCTCATGTGAAATTGCAATGACGACTATCGGTCTTGTTAACAATTGCGTAAGACAATTCCGCACACCGATCCATCATTATTCCACACTCGCTATTTATATTATTTAGTATTATATTCTAACTTTATGATAATAGCACCTACTTCTATATTTTAGCTCTCCGATTGTTGGGGAACGTTGCAAAAAACAAAAATTTTCCTACTCGTTTCACCAAGATCCATCTAGGAGTTCATCTAGCAACGAGTCATTAGATGCATCTACATACCTTTGTAGATCGCGCACGGAAGCGTTCAAAAGAACGGTTATGATGTAGTCGTACTCGACATGATCCAAATCACCGATGACCAAGCGCCGAACGGACGGCACCTCCGAGTTCAACACACGTACGGGACGGGAGACGTCTCCTCCTTCTTGATCCAGCAAGAGGGAAGGAGAGGTTGATGAAGATCCAGCAGCACGACGGCGTGGTGGTGGATGCAGGGCGTTACAGAAGCAGGGCTTCGCCAAGACACCGACGGAGAGACGTAACAGGGAGAGAGGGAGGCGCCAGGGGCTGGTGTGTTTCCCTCCTCCCCCCCACTATATATAGGGGTGCCATGGGGGGCGCCGGCCCTAGTAGATGAGGTCTACTAGGGGGGGGGGGCGGCCAAGGGGAGGTTTCCCTCCCCCCCAAGGCACCTAGGGGTGCCTTCCACCACTAGGACTCCTCCTAGGTGGAAACCCTAGGCGCATGGGCCTATAGGGGCTGGTGCCCTTGGCCCATGAAGGCCAAGGCGCACCCCCTACAGCCCATGTGGCCCCCCGGGACAGGTGGCCCCACCCGGTGGGCCCCCGGGACCCCTCCGGTGGTCCCGGTACAATACCGATAACCCCGAAACTTGTCCCGATGCCCGAAACTGCACTTCCTATATATAATTCTTTACCTCCGGACCATTCCGGAACTCCTCGTGACGTCCGGGATCTCATCCGGGACTCCGAACAACATTTGGGTTTCTGCATATACATATCTTCATAACCCTAGCGTCACCGAACCTTAAGTGTGTAGACCCTACGGGTTCGGGAGACAAGCAGACATGACCGAGACGACTCTCCGGTCAATAACCAACAGCGGGATCTGGATACCCATGTTGGCTCCCACATTCTCCACGATGATCTCATCGGATGAACCACGATGTCGAGGATTCAATCAACCCCGTACACAATTCCCTTTGTCAATCGATATGTTACTTGCCCGAGATTCGATCGTCGGTATCCCAATACCTCGTTCAATCTCGTTACCGGCAAGTCACTTTACTCGTACCGTAATGCATGATCCCGTGACCAGACACTTGGTCACTCTGAGCTCATTATGATGTTGCATTACCGAGTGGGCCCAGTGATACCTCTCCGTCATACGGAGTGACAAATCCCAGTCTTGATCCATGTCAACCCAACAGACACTTTCGGAGATACCCGTAGTCTACCTTTATAGTCACCCAGTTACGTTGTGACGTTTGGTATACCCAAAGCACTCCTACGGTATCCGGGAGTTACACGGTCTCATGGTCTAAGGAAAAGATACTTTGACATTGGAAAACTCTAGCAAACGAACTATACGATCTTGTGCTATGTTTAGGATTGGGTCTTGTCCATCACATCATTCTCTCAATGATGTGATCTCGTTATCAATGACATCCAATGTCCATAGTCAGGAAACCATGACTATCTATTGATCAACGAGCTAGTGAACTAGAGGCTTACTAGGGACACGTTGGTGCCTGTTATTCACACATGTATTACGATTTCCGGATAACACAATTATAGCATGAATAAAGACAATTATCATGAACAAGGAAATATAATAATAATGCTTTTATTATTGCCTCTAGGGCATATTTCCAACAGTCTCCCACTTGCACTAGGGTCAATAATCTAGTTACATTGTGATGAATCGAACACCCATGGAATTCTGGTGTTGATCATGTTTTGCCCTAGGGAGAGGTTTAGTCAACGGATCTGCTACATTCAGGTCCGTATGTATTTTACAAATCTCTATGTCTCCATCTTGAACATTTTCACGAATGGAGTTGAAGCGACGCTTGATGTGCCTTGTCTTCCTGTGAAACCTGGGCTCCTTGGCAAGTGCAATAGCTCCAGTGTTGTCACAGAAGAGCTTGATCGGCCCCGATGCATTGGGTATGACTCCTAGGTCAGTGATGAACTCCTTCACCCATATTGCTTCATGTGCTGCCTCCGAGGCCGCCATGTACTCCGCTTCACATGTAGATCCCGCCACGACGCTCTGCTTGCAACTGCACCAGCTTACTGCCCCACCATTCAAAATATACACGTATCCGGTTTGTGACTTAGAGTCATCCAGATCTGTGTCGAAGCTAGCGTCGACATAACCCTTTACGACGAGCTCTTTGTCACCTCCATAAACAAGAAACATTTCCTTGGTCCTTTTCAGGTACTTCAGGATATTCTTGACCGCTGTCCAGTGCTCCTTGCCGGGATTACTTTGGTACCTTCCTACCAAACTTACGGCAAGGTTTACATCAGGTCTGGTACACAACATGGCATACATAATAGAACCTATGGCTGATGCATAGGGGATGACGCTCATCTCTTCTATATCTTCTGCCGTGGTCGGACATTGAGCTGAGCTCAATTTCATACCTTGTAACACAGGCAAGAACCCCTTCTTGGATTGATCCATATTGAACTTCTTCAATATCTTATCAAGGTATGTGCTTTGTGAAAGACCTATGAGGCGTCTCGATCTATCTCTATAGATTTTGATGCCTAATATATAAGCAGCTTCTCCAAGGTCCTTCATTGAAAAACTCTTATTCAAATAGGCCTTGATGTTGTCCAAGAGTTTTGTATCATTTCCCATCAAAAGTATGTCGTCTACATATAGTATGAGAAATGCTACAGAGCTCCCACTCACTTTCTTGTAAACGCAGGCTTCTCCATAAGTCTGCGTAAACCCAAACGCTTTGATCATCTCATCAAAGCGAATGTTCCAACTCCGAGATGCTTGCACCAGCCCATAAATCGAGCGTTGGAGCTTGCACACTTTGTCAGCATTCTTAGGATCGACAAAACCTTCCGGCTGCATCATATACAATTCTTCCTCAAGGAAACCATTAAGGAATGCTGTTTTGACGTCCATTTGCCATATTTCATAATCGTAGAATGCGGCAATTGCTAACATGATTCGGACGGACTTCAGCTTCGCTACCGGTGAGAAAGTCTCATCGTAGTCAACCCCTTGAACTTGTCGATAACCCTTAGCGACAAGCCGAGCTTTATAGATGGTCACATGACCATCCGCGTCTGTCTTCCTCTTAAAGATCCATTTATTTTCTATGGCTCGCCATTCAACGGGCAAGTCAGTCAAAGTCCATACTTCGTTTTCATACATGGATCCTATCTCAGATTTCATGGCTTCTAGCCATTTGTCGGAATCCGGGCCCGCCATCGCTTCTTCATAGTTCGAAGGTTCACCGTTGTCTAACAACATGATTTCCAAGACAGGGTTGCCGTACCACTCTGGTGCGGAACGTGTCCTTGTGGACCTTCGAATTTCAGTAGGAGCTTGATCAGAAGTATCTTGATCATCATTATTAACTTCCTCTCTAGTCGGTGCAGGCACCTCAGGAACATTTTCTTGAGTTGCGCCATTTTCCGGTTCAAGAGGTAATACTTCATCAAGCTCTACTTTCCTCCCACTTACTTCTTTCGAGAGAAACTCTTTCTCTAGAAAGGACCCATTCTTGGCAACAACGATCTTGCATTCGGATCTGAGGTAGAAGGTGTACCCAATAGTTTCTTTTGGGTATCCTATGAAGACGCATTTTTCCGACTTGGGTTCGAGCTTTTCAGGTTGAAGTTTCTTGACATAAGCATCGCATCCCCAAACTTTTAGAAACGACAGCTTAGGTTTCTTCCCAAACCATAATTCATACGGTGTCGTCTCAACGGATTTCGACGGAGCCCTATTTAAAGTGAATGCGGCAGTCTCTAAAGCATAGCCCCAAAAAGATAGCGGTAAATCGGTAAGAGACATCATAGATCGCACCATATCTAACAGAGTGCGATTACGACGTTCGGACACACCATTACGCTGAGGTGTTCCAGGCGGCGTGAGTTGTGAAACTATTCCACATTTTCTTAAGTGTGTGCCAAACTCATGACTCAAGTATTCTGCTCCACGATCTGATCGTAGAAACTTGATTTTCCTGTCACGTTGATTTTCAACCTCACTCTGAAATTCCTTGAACTTTTCAAAGGTTTCAGACTTGTGTTTCATTAAGTAGATATACCCATACCTACTTAAATCATCAGTGAGGGTGAGAACATAACGATAGCCACCGCGAGCCTCAACACTCATTGGACCGCACACATCAGTATGTATGATTTCCAATAAGTTGGTTGCTCGCTCCATTGTTCCTGAGAACGGAGTCTTGGTCATTTTTCCCATAAGGCATGGTTCGCATGTGTCAAATGATTCATAATCAAGAGACTCTAAAAGTCCATCAGCATGGAGTTCTTCATGCGTTTGACACCTATGTGACCAAGGCGGCAGTGCCACAAGTATGTGGGACTATCATTATCAACCTTACTTCTTTTGGTACTCACATTGTGAACATGTGTAGCATCACGTTCGAGATTCATAAAGAATAAACCATTCACCATAGGAGCATGACCATAAAACATATCTCTCATATAAATAGAACAACCATTATTCTCGGATTTAAATGAGTAGCCATCTCGAATTAAACGAGATCCCGATACAATGTTCATGCTCAAAGCTGGCACTAAATAACAATTATTAACGTTTAAAACTAATCCTGAAGGGAGATGCAGAGGCAGCGTGCCGACGGCGATCACATTGACCTTGGAACCATTCCCGACGCGCATCGTCACCTCGTCCTTTGTCAGTTTCCGCTTATTCCGCAGCTCCTGCTTTGAGTTACAAATGTGAGCAACTGCACCGGTATCAAATACCCAGGAGCTACTACGGGCACTAGTAAGGTACACATAAATGACATGTATATCACATATACCTTTTGTTTTGCCGGCCTTCTTGTCCGCTAAGTACTTAGGGCAGTTCCGCTTCCAGTGACCGCTTCCCTTGCAATAGAAGCACTCCGTCTTGGGCTTGGGTCCATTCTTTGGCTTCTTCCCGGCAGCTTGCTGGCCGGGCGCGGCAACCTCCTTGCCGTCCTTCTTGAAGTTCTTTTTACCCTTGCCTTTCTTGAACTTAGTGGTTTTATTGACCATCAACACTTGATGTTCCTTCTTGACTTCTACCTCTGCTGATTTCAGCATAGCAAATACTTCAGGAATGGTCTTTTCCATCCCCTGCATATTGAAGTTCATCACAAAGCTCTTGTAGCTTGGTGGAAGCGACTGGAGGATTCTGTCAATGACCGCATCATCCGGGAGATTAACTCCCAGCTGAGTCAAGCGGTTATGTAAACCAGACATAGTGAGTATGTGCTCACTGACAAAACTATTTTCCTCCATCCTACAGCTGAAGAATTTGTCGGAGACTTCATATCTCTCGACCCGGGCATGAGCTTGGAAAACCATTTTCAGCTCTTCGAACATCTCATATGCTCCATATCTCTCAAAACGCTTTTGGAGCCCTGGCTCTAGGCTGTAAAGCATGCCGCACTGAACGAGGGAGTAGTCATCGGAACGTGCCTGCCAAGCGTTCATAACATCTTTTTCTGTAGGGAGAACAGGTGCGTCACCCAGCGGTGCTTGTAGGACATAATCTTTCTTGGCAGCTATGAGGATGATCCTCAGGTTCCGGACCCAGTCCGTATAGTTGCTGCCATCGTCTTTCAGCTTAGTTTTCTCTAGGAACGCGTTGAAGTTGAGGACTACGTTGGCCATTTGATCTACAAGACATATTGTAAAATATTTAGACTAAGTTCATGATAATTAAGTTCATCTAATCAAATTATAATGAACTCCCACTTAGATTAGACATCCCTCTAGTCATCTAAGTATTACATTATCCGAGCTAACTAGACCGTGTCCGATCATCACGTGAGACGGACTAGTCAACATCGGTGAACATTTTCATGTTGATCGTATCTTCTATACGACTCATGCTCGACCTTTTGGTCTTCTGTGTTCCGAGGCCATGTCTGTACATGCTAGGCTCGTCAAGTCAACCTAAGTGTTTGCATGTGTAAATCTGTCTTACACCCGTTGTATGTGAACGTCTGAATAAAACACCCGATCATCACGTGGTGTTTTGAAACAGCGAACTGTCGCAACGGTGCACAGTTAGGGGGAACACTTCTTGAAATTAGTATGAGGGATCATCTTATTTACTACCGTCGTTCTAAGTAAACAAGATGCAAAACATGATAAACATCACATACAATCAAATAATAAACGTGACATGATATGGCCAATATCACATAGCTCCTTTGATCTCCATCTTGGGGCTCCATGATCATCTTGTCACCGGCTTGACACCATGATCTCCATCATCATGATCTCCATCATCGTGTCTCCATGAAGTTGCTCGCCAACTATAACTTCTACTACTATGGCTAACGCGTTTAGCAATAAAGTAAAGTAATTTACATGGCGTTTCTCAATGACACGCAGGTCATATAAAAGAATAAAGACAACTCCTATGGCTCCTGCCGGTTGTCATACTCATCGACATGCAAGTCGTGATTCCTATTACAATAGCATGAACATCTCATACATCACATATAGATCATTCATCATTCATCACAACTTTGGCCATATCATATCACAAACCACTCGCTGCAAAAACAAGTTAGACGTCCTCTAATTGTTGTTGCAAGTTTTACGTGGCTGAATTAGGGTTCTAGCAAGAACGTCTTCTTACCTACGTTAAAGCCACAACGTGATTTGTCAACTTCTATTTACCCTTCATAAGGACCTTGTTCATCGAATCCGCTCCAACTAAAGTAGGAGAGACAGACACCCGCCAGCCACCTTATGCAACTAGTGCATGTTAGTCGGTGGAACCGGTCTCACGTAAGCGTACGTGTAAGGTTGGTCCGGGCCGCTTCATCCCACAATACCGCTGAAGCAAGAAAGGACTAGTAACGGCAAGAAAGTTGACAAATCTACGCCCACAACAAATTGTGTTCTACTCGCGCAAGAAGAACTACGCATAGACCTAGCTCTGATACCACTATTGGGGAACGTTGCAGAAAACAAAAATTTTCCTACTCGTTTCACCAAGATCTATCTATGAGTTCATCTAGCAACGAGTCATTAGATGCATCTACATACCTTTGTAGATCGCGCACGGAAGCATTCAAAAGAACGGTGATGATGTAGTCGTACTCGACGTGATCCAAATCACCGATGACCAAGCGCCGAACGGACGGCACCTCCGCGTTCAACACACGTACGGGACGGGAGACGTCTCCTCCTTCTTGATCCAGCAAGGGGGAAGGAGAGGTTGATGAAGATCCAGCAGCACGACGGCGTGGTGGTGGATGCAGGGCGTCACAGAAGCAGGGCTTCGCCAAGACACCGACGGAGAGACGTAACGGGGAGAGAGGGAGGCGCCAGGGGCTGGTGTGTTTCCCTCCTCTCCCCCCCCCCACTATATATAGCGGTGCCATGGGGGGGGGCGCCGGCCCTAGTAGATGAGATCTACTAGGGGGGGCGGCGGCCAAGGGGAGGTTTCCCTCCCCCCCAAGGCACCTAGGGGTGCCTTCCACCACTAGGACTCCTCCTAGGTGGAAACCCTAGGCGCATGGGCCTATAGGGGCTGGTGCCCTTGGCCCATGAAGGCCAAGGCGCACCCCCTACAGCCCATGTGGCCCCCCGGGACAGGTGGCCCCACACGGTGGGCCCCCGGGACCCCTCCGGTGGTCCCGGTACAATACC
Organism: Triticum dicoccoides; assembly: GCF_002162155.2. Lineage (NCBI taxonomy): Eukaryota > Viridiplantae > Streptophyta > Magnoliopsida > Poales > Poaceae > Triticum > Triticum dicoccoides. The sequence goes on from NC_041391.1 coordinate 714,452,511, forward strand.
GATAACCCCAAAACTTGTCCCGATGCCCGAAACTGCACTTCCTATATATAATTCTTTACCTCCGGACCATTCCGGAACTCCTCGTGACGTCCGGGATCTCATCCGGGACTCCGAACAACATTCGGGTTTCTGCATATACATATCTTCATAACCCTAGCGTCACCGAACCTTAAGTGTGTAGACCCTACGGGTTCGGGAGACAAGCAGACATGACCGAGACGACTCTCCGGTCAATAACCAACAGCGGGATCTGGATACCCATGTTGGCTCCCACATGCTCCACGATGATCTCATCGGATGAACCACGATGTCGAGGATTCAATCAACCCCGTACGCAATTCCCTTTGTCAATCGATATGTTACTTGCCCGAGATTCGATCGTCGGTATCCCAATACCTCGTTCAATCTCGTTACCGGCAAGTCACTTTACTCGTACCGTAATGCATGATCCCGTGACCAGACACTTGGTCACTCTGAGCTCATTATGATGATGCATTACCGAGTGGGCCCAGTGATACCTCTCCGTCTTACGGAGTGACAAATCCCAGTCTTGATCCATGTCAACCCAATAGACACTTTCGGAGATACCCGTAGTCTAACTTTATAGTCACCCAGTTACGTTGTGACGTTTGGTATACCCAAAGCACTCCTACGGTATCCGGGAGTTACATGATCTCATGGTCTAAGGAAAAGATACTTTGACATTGGAAAACTCTAGCAAACGAACTATACGATCTTGTGCTATGTTTAGGATTGGGTCTTGTCCATCACATCATTCTCTTAATGATGTGATCTCGTTATCAATGACATCCAATGTCCATCGTCAGGAAACCATGACTATCTATTGATCAACGAGCTAGTCAACTAGAGGCTTACTAGGGACACGTTGGTGCCTGTTATTCACACATGTATTACGATTTCCGGATAACACAATTATAGCATGAATAAAGAAAATTATCATGAACAAGGAAATATAATAATAATGCTTTTATTATTGCCTCTGGGGCATATTTCCAACACCGATATCATACAAAGTTATCCTCTTTATACCCACAACACAGTTTTATTTCTTGTTTCTAGTTGGAAGCAAATGTTGGGTGCACGTAGAGTCGTATTAGTGGCAGATAGAGCTTGAGAGAATATTGATCTTACCTTTGGTTCTTTGTCGGTCCGACACTCCATAATTATCACTTCCACCTTTGGGAATTGCTACGATGATTCCCTGCACTTGGGGATTATCAAACTCTTTCCTGGCGCCGTTGCCGGGGAGCAACATCGTGGGGTTGATATTCTCATGTGTGCTTGTTTGCTTTCTTCACTAAGTAGATTTTGTTTTTCCTTTTTGTTTCTGTTTAGTTGTGTGTGAAACATACAAAAAAAATTTAAAGAATGAAAATACAAAAATATTTACTTGCCTCTCATGCCTAAAAAGTTTTTCAAAAAGGGAAGTGATTGGAAAGTTATGCATTGAAGAAGTGAGGGTCGACCTTGAGCACTTGTGGTCATGCTCACGGAAACAATGTAGATTTTTTCATGGAAGTTTCTCTGTAAATAATTATCCCCTTGTATATATCCATTGTATTATAAAAATAATGTGCCAAGCTTTGGTTTTAGTATGATAAGATTGCTTGCTTACTATGTGTAGAACAAAAACAGAAACTTTGGCTGTAGTGCATGAATTTACATTTTTTACTGGAAAGTCAAATGTGTATGAAACTTTTTGCACATTACTTCTGTACAAATTGTTAAAATTGTCAAATTTATTTCATAATTTTGGGAGTTAAAGAAGTTTACTAAACTTCCAGATTACTACAGACTGTCCTGTTCTTGACAGATTCTGTCTTTCATGTGTTGTTTACTTATTTTGATGCATCTATGGCTAGTATGTAAGGGTATGAACCATAGAGAAGTTGGAATACAGTAGGTTTAACACCAATATAGATAAAGAATAAGTTAATTACAGTACCTTAAAGTGGTAGTTTGCTTTATTACACTAACGGATCTCACAAAGTTTTTGTTTAAGTTTTTGTGAATGAAGTGTTTGAAGAAAGAGGAGTTACCGATGTGAGAAGAATAAAGAGAGACAAGAGTTCAAGCTTGGGGATGCCCAAGGAACCCCAAGTAAATATTTTAAAGGATACTCAAGCATCTAAGCTTGGGGATGCCCCGGTTGGCATCCCATCTTTCTTTTCAACAGATACCGGTATACCTCGGTTTCTGTTTTGTTCACACGATTTGTGTCCTTTGTGTTTTTATTTTTCTTTAAGAGTCATGCTAGTATGAGATAGCTCTTCATTGATTTATAGAATACTTCATGTGCTTCACTTATATCTTTTAAGTATGATCTTATAGAATTGCTCTTTGTGCTTCACTTAAATCGTTTGAATGTGATTTTATAGAATGCTTCGTGTGCATCACTTATATATTTTGAGCTTGGACATTGGTTGGTCTATATTAATTGTAGAATGCTCCATGAACTTAACTTATATCTTTTGGAGTATGAACCATACTATAAATTAAAGTGGGTTTGGAAGAGTGTCAACTTTAGGAATTAGTGATCCCACTATCTTGGAGGGTGTTGAATCTTAGTGTGATATTTATGAAAGTGGATTTGGAGGAGTGTCAACTTTAGTTAGTATTCCACTATTTCGGAAGAGGTTCCAATTGAGTATGCGAACAAAGTTGTTATCCATGATGCTACTGAAAACTATTATAAGGGAGGAATATATGCTTGTAGGAGTTGCCATAATATCAAGTTTCCTCTCTATGTGCGTAAAGTTTTGAAGTTAAACTTGTTTTGCCTTCCTATGCTAGTTGATTCTTGTTCCTATAAATTGTGTGCTCACAAAATTCCTAGGCATAGGAAGTGGGTTAGATCTCAATTGTGCTAGTAATATTCTTCATGATGCTCTTTTTATGTTTCAACTCTTATATTTTATGTGAGCATCATTGAAATCATCATGCCTAGCTAAAAGGCATTAAAGAAAAGCGCTTGTTGGGAGACAACCCAATATTTACCCTTACTGTTTTTGTGTGTCTACATGATTAAGCTACTGTAGTAATCATGTTTTATAGCTTTTGTTTCAATGAAGTGCCAAGTAAGACCTTTGGGAAGACTTGGGTGAGAGTTAATGTGATCTTGCTGTAAAAAACAGAAACTTTGCGCTCACGAGATGAGCTGTCATTTTTTACAGAATAGTGATTTTGAGTTGATTATTTTTGCAGAAGATTAATAGACAAATTCCTCACGTCCACCAATTTATTTCATAATTTTTGGAGTAGCATAAGTATGGTTATTGTTCAGATCATTACAGACTGTTCTGTTTCTGACAGATTCTGTTTTCATCGCATAGCTTGCTTGTTCTCTAGTTTCTATGGCTTATATTTCGCAATATAAATTGTAGAAATGATATGGTACAGTAGGCATTGTGTGAAAACAATTATGAACCTTGTCTTTTACAGCACCAAAGTGACTTTTTTTACTCTCTATCATACTAACCTATCTCACGAAGTTCCATTAAGTTTTGTGTGGTTGAAGTTTTCAAGTTTTGGGTGAGATATCGATAGGAGGAGAATAAGGAGTGGGAAGACCCTAAGCTTGGGGATGCCCAAGGCACCCCAAGGTAATATTCAAGGAAGACTCAAGCGCCTAAGCTTGGGGATGCCCCGGAAGGCATCCCCTCTTTCGTCTTCAAAACTATCGGTATACCTTACTCGAAGCTATATTTTTATTCATCACATGATACGTGTTTTGCTTGGAGTGTATTTTCAATTTTACTTGTTGTTTGAATAAAATCATTGGATCTGAAATATTGAATAAAAAAGGAACCCTCCCATGGCTAGTTAATTATTGGACTACTCAGTGTCCTTCACTCATATCTTTTGGAGTAGTTTGTCATTTACTCTTGTGCTTCATGTATATCCTATGAGTAAATGGGGGAATGAATTGAATGTCATAAATCTGAATTTCTATATGTTTCATATGCTTATAACATGGATAGTAATGACTTCACATATAAAGAGTACGAGGCATAAAAGTTGTTGAGAGTTGGCAAACGTAGTTTTGGTCATCATTGCAATTAATAGGAAGTAATAAGGAAAGAGAGGTTCACGTACAAATATATTATCTTGGATATCTTTTATGATTGGGAGCACTCATTAACTATGACATGCTAAAAGAGTTGATGTTGGACAAAGAAGACAACGTAATGGTTTATGTTTTCTCACATCTCTGTTAAAGTATATTATCATTGACCTTCCAAATATGTTGAGCTTGCCTTTCCCCCTCATGCTAGCCAAATTCCTTCCACCAAGTAGAGATACTACTTGTGCTTCCAAATATCCTTAAACCCAGTTTTGCCATGAGAGTCCACCATACCTACCTATGGATTGAGTAAAATCCTTCAAGTAAGTTGTCATGTTGCAGGCAACAAAATTTGCTATCTAAATATGTATGACTTATTAGTGCAGAGAAAATAAGCTTTGTACGATCTTGTTATGGAAGCAATAAAAGCGACGGACTGCATAATAAAGGTCCACATACAAGGGGCAATATAAAGTGACGTTCTTTTGCATTAAGATTTTATGCATCCAACCCTAAACGCACATGACAACCTCTGCTTCCCTCTGCGAAGGGCCTATCTTTTACTTTATGTTTTTACTTTATGCTTGAGTCGAGGTGATCCTCACCTTTCCCTTTTTCATTTTATCCTTTGGCAAGCTCCTCGTGTTTGAAAGATCATGATATATATATCCAATTGGATGTAAGTTAGCATGGGCTATTATAGTAGACATCACCTAAAGGTGAATACGTTGGGAGGCAACACAATAAGCCCCTATCTTTCTCAGTGTCCGGCTGAAACTCCATAACCACAAGTATTGCGTGAGTGTTAGCAATTGTAGAAGACTAAATGATAGTTGAGTATGTGGACTTGCAGAAAAGCTCTATTCATGACTCTTTCTGATGTTATGATAAATTGCAATTGCTTCAATGACTGAGATTATAGTTTGTTAGTTCTCAATGAAGTTTCTGAACCATACTTGACATTGTGAATAGATTGTTACTTGATCATGAAAAGTTTTATGAGATAATCTACTATTATGACAGATATTCATGCTAGAAAAGGTGATCAAAATTATCATTGATCAAACTTATGCACCTGATAGCATTCCGCATCAAAAAATTTGTGTTTATCAATTACCTACTCGACGACGAGCAGGAATTAAACTTGGGGATGCTGATACATCTCCAAACGTATATATAATTTATGAAGTATTCATGCTATTATATTATCCATCTATGATGTTTTATATACATTTATATGCCATTTTATAAGATTTTTTGGACTAACCTATTAACCTAGAGTCCAGTGCGAGTTTCTGTTTTCTCCTTGTTTTTGAGTTTTACAGAAAAGGAATACCAAACGGAGTCCAATTGACGTGCCAATTTTTGATGATTTTTTATGGACCAAAGAAGACCACGGAGCATCGGAGTTGGGATAGAAGAGTCCCGGGCTGCCAACAAGGGTGGGGGGGAGGAGGGGTGCCCACCCCCTAGGGCGCGCCCCCTATCTCATGGACAGCCCGATGACCCCCCTGACGTGAAACCTACGCCAAAAATTCCTATAAATAGAGAAACCTTCAGGAAATAACCTAAATAGGAAGTTCCGCCGCCGCAAGCCTCTGTAGCCACGAGAGATCAATCTAGGCCCTCTCCGGCACCCTGCCGGAGGGGGCCATCATCACTGGAGGCCATGGAGGAGGATCTCGGAGGGGCCCTCATCGCCATGAAGGCCAAGGACCAGAGGAGGAAAGCCATGGAGGAGGAAGCACAAGGGGGTGAACCTCTCCTCCTCTCTCTTGGTGGCACCGGAGTGCCATCGGGAGGGGAACCATCGCCGCGGTGATTGTCTTCATCAACATCACCATCATCATCACCATCCTCATCTCTTTTATGCGGTCCACTCTCCCGCACCCCGCTGTAATCCCTACTTGAACATGGTGATTTATGCCGCATATTATGATTCAATGATGTGTTGCCATCCTATGATGTTTTGAGTAGATATCTTTTGTCCTTGGGTTGATTGATGGTCTAGATTGGTACAACTTGTATGTTTTATTTTGGTGCTGTCCTATGGTGCCCTTCGTGTCGCGCAAGCGTGAGGGATTCCGGCTGTAGGGTGTTGCAATACGTTCATGATTCGCTTATAGTGGGTTGGTGAGTGACTGAAACACAAACCCGAGTAAGGGGGTTGTTGTGTATGGGAATAAAGAGGACTTGATGCTTTAATGCTATGGTTGGGTTTTACCTTAATGATCTTTAGTAGTTGTGGACGCTTGCTAGGGTTCCAATCATAACTACATATGATCCAAGTAGAGAAAATATGTTAGCTTATGCCTCTCCTTCATATGAAATTGCAATGACGACTATCGGTCTTGTTAACAATTGCCTAGGACAATTTCACACACCGATCCATCATTATTCCACACTCGCTATTTATATTATTTAGTATTATATTCTAACTTTATGATAACAGCATCTACTTTTATATTTTAGCTCTCCGATATCATACAAAGTTATCCTCTTTATACCCACAACACAATATATGACCAATAGTCATGAACAAAAACTAAATATCTATACATATACATAGTTTCATCAATATTACACAGTTTCATCCATAGGTAGCATGTTTCACAAAGTCAAAACAAAAACTAAAGACAAGCACTCCATATCTGAAATTACAAGAAATGACCTAAAACTAAATATCTATTTTCCTAAAAACTATCTTATTACTAAGATCTTCTCTGGATCTTCTTCTTTTCTTCCAACGTGCATAACAAAAACACTAAGAAATAGAGAATGAGTTAGGAGTAGAAATGTAGCATTTCACTTGGTGAAATGCAATGTTCAGTTTTTATGTAAGTTTAACACATGGAAAGCTGGAGAGCATGCTAAGAGTTTTCTTGCCTGAGGACCAGGGTAGCACCAATGGGCTAGCCAAGGGGCCAGTTCACATCCTTTTGGAGGAGATTTTACTCCTGCTCAATTCCATACCTGTTTGGGTTCAGAGATAAGCCCAATCACTGCTCTAACCGTATGCAGATAAGGATACAAATGTGGAAACCGCCAAATTTTGTGGCCCTTCAACCCATTTTTGGTACCGTTTCTGTCTGTATCTGCTAAATAAATCTGTAATTCCAGGGACATGAATTTTACTCTTATCTTCCTAACTCATTTCCATCTGATGCAAAGTGAGTGCGGTGTGGTACTAATCTATATTGTACAACTTATTATGTTCTCACGTGTGTATGTGTGTTAAGACACAAGAGCACTACAACTTTTATATGAAACACTGCAACAACAAAAAACTTGAAATATCGACAGAGGTATTCGTACCATGTCTCCTCAGCTACAACCTTCGGGGTGTTGAAGATCTTGGCAGCATTGTGCCTCTTGTTGGTGGGGATTGGAACACCTTGTGGTGTGTAGCAGTCGCACATAACCTATAAGGAGTAATAAATAGGAAAATATCAACAACCCAACGACTTTGCGCCAAATACAGTAGAAACTTGGCCTCTGATTTAGCTGAAGCCTTCTTTTTTCTCAGTTCAAGTATTTAAGATTTGTGTTAGTCAAACAGTTGTCTTAAAGGCCAAGTTGTTTCTCTGAAGAGACAGTCTCATAAGCAATTAATTATGAGCCAAGTAGGTCAACTAGTGGAATTTTAGGGTGTTTACACAACAGGGCGCTTCCGGTACCAGCGGGCCAGGAAAGAAAATCTAGTATTTACTGAGAAATTTGGTTTCGGGAACTTTGCTGATTCCAATCAAAGAAAGAGTTTTTTCAGGAAGAGAAGCAAGCAGCAAACTGAGAAAATATCACATCAATTCAATAAATAGATCCTAGTGACGCTTATGCTCCATTCTATTTGAATGTTCTCATTTCCTACTAGCCGCCGTTGATAGGATTTAACGATTAATAAAATAACTCAACACTGTAGGCAAACATGTGGAATAAGGTTGTGCTAAAATCATGGAAGGCGAGAAACTGAAAACTGAATATTAGGCCAACTCAATGAAACATGCAAGTCACAAGTGTTTGTTATTCATACCTTAGCAATGTCAAATTTAGTGAGCATGACAATTACAGGACAGCTGTTGTCAAAGACCATCTGCCAAAAATCTTCAAATGTATTGACTGGCGACCTTGAGTAGAAATGAACTTTGTCTGGTCTTTGTCATCATACTGCAGATTTTATATCCAACAATGCAATTAGGATCAGAAAGAAAGAAAAGGGCAGGAAATATGCTATTTCTTACCTTTATAAGGCTTGCATTGATGTAATCATTACTTGAAGTCTGATTGCCTGTTGAGGACTGTAGCTTTATCCCGGTTTCATCAACTAAATAATAAAGTCGAGTTAAATCAAATAATAAAGAAGGACTTCGAGCCACAGTAAACTTCTGAGCCAACTGGAGCGATGTTCTTATGGCCTGAAATAATTGCGAATCACTAGTTGCATTTGTTAGCCATAATCTTGATGCAAGTTTGTTAGTTGACAGCCTAGTTAGTAGGGGAGGATTGAGTCACACGCATGCATGGATAAGTTGTTAGTGGCCGAGTCATGGATGCATGCATGTAGTGCCTTAGCTGGTGCGTGCGTGACTTGCGGTGTGGCTGGGCTGTGCGTGCGTGTGTGGCAGTTGGGGTGTGTGTGTGCGCACCGTGATGCTCGATTCCGCGCTCGAGTTCGGCTACATCCTTCTGGCGTTTGTCGCTGGCGGCTGCCATGGCGGACGCGGAGGCGGCACGCGGTGAGCGTCTGGTGCTATCGGGCTCGTCAGGCGCGTCGGATGCGTGCGGGACGTGCGGTATGCACTGGTGCGGTCGGGCGCGTCGGGTGCGCGCGGGACGTGCGGGGCATGGAGGGACGCCAGGCGTGTGTCGCCGGCGGAGAAGGAGCTCGGCGTATGTCGTCGGGGTCGTGACGGTGCACGGTGCGACTAGCGTCGGTGCGCCAAGTCGGGTCCGCGGGCTGCTGGGTCACGGCCGTGACGACGACAACGACGCGAGCTGCATCAACTCCGGCGACGGCGGGAACACAACACGTCGCAGCGGGCGCGGAGGTGCGTGATGACGTCAAACGAAGGCGTGTCAAGATTAAGGGGGAATTGTTAGCCATAATCTTAATGCAAGTTTGTTAGTTGACTGCCTAGTTAGTAGGGGAGGATTGACTCACACGCATGCATGGATAAGTTGTTAGTGGTCGAGTCATGGATGCATGCATGTAGTGCCTTAGCTGGTGCGTGCGTGACTTGCGGTGTGGCCGGGCTATGCGTGCGTGTGTGGCAGTTGGGGTGTGTGTGTCCGCACCGTGTATAAATCCCCCGCCCGTGTACTGCTTGTATGGTGAGAGCCAGCGATGTAGCCATTGAAAAAATAAAGAAGATTAGGGCGTGCGTGCACCCTCCGCGGCGTTCGTGCGCCGGCCCGGAATTTCTTTTGTCTTGTGTCTTCTTGTATCTCTAGCCGAGAGTGAGAGAGGGCTGCGGTTCTAACAGCATTCTTAGGAAATAATATTCCTTAATTCTTATAACAGCCAATTTCAAAATATTTCTTATATGTACAATTAAAAACATAATTAGCCGAGCATCAGCTGTCCTAGTCAACACATATATCTGAATTGTTTCTTTCAGTTCCATTGAACTGAATGTGGACGAGCTAGTGTGGTACCACGAGGTTAGAACTGAATGGGGTCGTGAACTCGTGATACAATGTCCATACCCATTTGTTTTCTTACAAAAAGTTGAGTAAGATGCTAAGGGCAGATAATTCACTTGTTCATAGTAATACTTCATACAACATTAGATACGACAACGGGCATTTGCGAATACACAATACAACGACGGACTTGGAAACAGAGAGTGAGCTAATTAGGTTAGAAGTTACTAAAACAGCTGGCCGTACCTGTTCAGGTCGAGCGCGACGACGGGGTACCAGCTAGCCGGCGCAAATCGGGGGCCCCTCGGTTCCAGGGGCCGGGGCGGCCGCCCCGTC
>NC_041391.1:714462823-714470016 GCF_002162155.2 Triticum dicoccoides
GTGGCGGCGCAGGCGGCAGCGCGAGGCGGCGGGGCTCCTAGGGTCCAGTGAGGTGGCGGCGCGCACCGGCGGAGGGAGGCGAGGTGGCGCTGAGGTGCAGGGTCGAGGGAGGCGGGGTCAGGCGGCGCTCGGCTGTGGGGCAGGCGGCGTCGACGGACACCCGTACACCCCGCACGAGGGAGAGGGAGAGACGAGCGGGAGAGAGAGAGGGGTGGGGCGGAGAGAGAGGGGCGTCGAGAGAGAGGGAATAGGGAAAGAGGGGATAGAGATAAAGGAGGTGGGGGCAACGGTTTATTTTTTACCCGCAAAAAAATAAATAGCCCCACCTCTTTCCCGTTTGCCAGCGGACGACAAAGAGGGGGTTGGACCATTGCAGTGTACTGGCATCTAGTGGACCCCACCAGCACCTCTTTGCCGTTCGCTGTCAGATAGCAAAGTTTCTTTGCCGTCCGCCAGCAAACGGCAAAGAAATGACAGATGGTAAAGACCTTCTTTGCCGTCTGCCAATTCTTTGCTGTCAGTTGTTTGGTAGCTGATGGCAAAGACCTTCTTTGCCGTCCGCAAGCAGACGACAAATAAGCTAATTCTAGTAGTGATAGGGGTTGGCACACGTTTTCGTCTTAACTCTTCAGTAGAAACTTTGGGGCCCTCTTTGAAGTACTCTGTGTTGGTTGAATAGATGAATCTGAGATTGTGTGATGCATATCGTATAATCATGCCCACAGATACTTGAGGCGACATTGAAGTATCTAGGTGACATTAGGGTTTTGGTTGAGTTTTATCTTAAGGTGTTATTCTAGTACGAACTCTAGGATAGATTGAACGGAAAGAATAGCTTCGTGTTATTTTACTATGGACTCTTGAATAGATCGATCGGAAAGGATAATTTTGAGGTGGTTTCGTACCCTACAATAATCTCTTCATTTGTTCTCCGCTATTAGTGACTTTGGAGTGACTTTTTGTTGCATGTTGAGGGACAGATATATGATCCAGTTATGTTATTATTGTTGAGAGAACTTGCACTAGTGAAAGTATGAACCCTAGGCCTTGTTGCAATACCGTTTGTGGTCACTTTTATCATTAGTTACCTTGCTGTTTTTATAATTTCAGATTATAAAAACCTTTATCTATCATCCATATTGCACTTGTATCACCATCTCTTCACCGAACTAGTGCACCTATACAATTTACCACTGTATTGGCTGTGTTGGGGACACAAGAGACTCTTTGTTATTTGCTGCAGGGTTAGTTGAGAGAGACCATCTTCATCCTACGCCTCCCACAGATTGATAAACCTTAGGTCATCCACTTGAGGGAAATTTGTTACTATCCTACAAACCTCTGCACTTGGAGGACCAACAACGCCTACAAGAAGAAGGTTGTGTAGTAGACATCATTATACACATATGTTTGATTTCATATATGTTAATAACATATTATTCCATGAGGTGAATCTACTTGTTTATGTGTATACAAATGTCACTGTATTGGGAAGTTGTATGCACACATTATAAAAGACCCAAAAAATGTGGTATAAGATTAATCGTATACATGATGGTGATATTTGATGTTAGCTCAAACAAGGATCAATCCCTATGTTTTCGTTTTTAAGAATTAGCGGAAATCTAGTACTGGTGAATGGCTAGGATAATTTAGCATAATGTACAATTCTACTAGCCTCTACATCATGTGATGCACATAACCAAAATGAGACATGTTAATCAGTTGTCTGATTTGAGTAGCATGTTTGGCCTAAATACACTAAAAAGTAAATTCTTTGGATCAAGGTGACCGACAGATTGCATCACATGAATCATGCTAGATTTATCACTGCAATGTTTTAGTCAATCATTTCATGTACTTGATAAATCGTCCGTGCAGTTGGAAGATAATTTGTACGGGTAGTTGTAATGTGTTTACCTTGGCATCCATTCAGTATGTATGGATTTCCATCAAAACCTTGAGAGCACTGGCAACGATAGTCGAGCTGCATTGTCACATTCTTGTAGCCTGGTTGGTTAACAACAATGCAAGTACTATTGCTGCTACGTCATGTGTACGTAGCTCTTCTTTGCTTGCTCATAGCCTCCAAACAGGTCAAATTATCGACAGACCACAACAACTTCATACCGTATTCTTCAGATAAATGAAAACCATCTGAAGAGATGCCTTCTATTTGCCAGTCCCCATTGCTTCTATACCCTATTACCGCTAGCTCTTCATTACCATACCTTGAGTTATTTTGTGTTTCTCTAATAGTAAGATATCCTTCATTCACTGAAATGTTGTCCACAATTAATTTGGTGCCTTAAAAAATATTTTTACCCCCTCGATCAAGAATTGTGATGTTTCCTAATGTACAGTTAAGTCGAAACTTTTCAGCAGCATAGCAACCTTTTTCAATCCCAAAAGGGAAGTGCATACTTGTGTTCCAGGAAAATTAGGTGCAACCTCCTTATGATTGGGATTGTATTGCACTGCAAGTAGATTGACATAGGAAGAAGTCACACTGGGAGACTGCCACAAGAGAAGTTACATTAAGATTATGCGAATTAATGGTCATCCTATCTAGACTAGATCTACAACTTATTAAATCATTACATAATAATACCAAGTCTAATACTCTAATTGCTAGCTAAAACATTATATATAAATGAGCTACTACTTGTGGAAACCAATCCCATTAATTGGGAGGATACTACTCCCTCCATCTCGGTGCACAGGACATGCGGGTAGTTATAAGTCATTGACTAGATCATGATTGGCGCGCGTTGTTGCGCCCATCTATTTCTCCAATAGAGTGATAGTAATTTTACAAATAGATAGACCTGTAAGAGCGGAATTCCTATTTTCAGTAAAGAAAATATGAACATACACCAATATTTATTATTTTATATATCTATCATCTTGTATATTTTCCGGGTCATATTGACCATCCTCTTACTTCTATGTCTACAAAGTTCTTTCTAGCATCTCATAAATTGTATCATAAATTTACAACATAAGCATTTCATGACAATGAATGTGCCAAGAGGTGACCTTGCAAGGAAAGTGGAAACAAATGGCATTCCATGGAACTGATCACTATACTAATATAGACAAAGCTTCTCAGCAGAGCACATGGAAATGATAGTAGTGTGACATCCTTGCAAAGCCCTATTTTCTCTTAGTTACATGTGTAAGTGACATCGGCAATACAATTAAAGGATGGACTATCTGTTGCAAGTTGCAACTAAAGCAGATAGATTAATGAACGACATGTGGAAAGCTGCAGTGCTCTCAGTGGATGGGTGAGCTCCTTTAACCTTGGTGCATTTGACACTCCCAATGCTTGCGCCGTGTATATTTGTACAGGAAAAAAGATCAGTGGAAGTACTACATATACGGAACCAAAATGCATGCAACTGTGACCTTTCTATTTAGATCAATACAAATGACACTTTTGTATAAATAACAGTCCAAGGCACAACAAATACTATTTTGTGAGCCATGTGGCCCCACTTGGTCATGTACATTACAAACTTATAACTATATAAAAACTATGCAAAGATGAGCGCGCATTATTCTTACCTAGGATAAGCTACAGAATCAATGTTAGCTTTAGTTGGTTCAGTGCATGTACAGAAATCACCGACACTTATGGTCGCAAATTTGATGAACAAGAAAATGAACATATGCGAGGACTAAACTGGAGTAAATTAAATATGCACCATAAAGGGAAATATTATGATAAATTTGTACACAACCAGATAAGATGAAACGATGGCATATGCTCATGACAACCCTCTGTAGATGTTCTGAATAAGACAAGCATATATAGTAGGAGGATCCATTTGGCAAAAAAAAACCATAAACTATAAGAGCTATTTATTCTAAAATAAATGCAGGGAAGAGATAATTCTAGAAATGAAAGGACCGTACAATTTGAACAACTACTCATCTAAATACCTTAAGAATCAGGGGAATGTTTATTGCAAATACTAATGTAGGAAGAAATAAATGGCGCTAAAATTCTTTATTCCAAATCCGCAATGCTAATAATTTGGCATATCATTATTGTACTGCAAGATGAAGCGACAAAGTAGAGTGATCGTGGTCATTCCACCGTTGTCTATCAATGTCAAACTCTAAACGCACAAAGTCCTTTATACAAACTCTTGTTTTGATTTTACAAGCTACTTTTCAAGGGTATAAAAAAGCCCTCTATTGCAAGGAAGCATGGCACCCAATTCAGGCGGGCATGCCTGCCGATCATACAAAACATTACTCTTCTAGCATTTTGTTAGCGTGACCGAGTAGTCCGGACAAAAGATGGCAAAATTCACAGAAATCTTTGTCACAAAGGATACACACTTTACCTATATATTGTAACCCATAAGCATAACATGTTATGTAATTTAAAATGTATGGCAACCATGTTCTCTTGTGTATAGATAAACCAAACAACAAACTGGGTTCGTACATATAGACTACCATAATAACAACAAAGGAACAACACATGAGAAATCGCACGACAGGGCTCTTATTCCTCAGAGAACATAATAGATATTTATTCAAAGCTGAGATGATCCACAGGAAAGAACGTCCGCAAGGAGAACACAGAATTGAAAGAGAATTCAACATTCTGTAACAAAAAGAATATAGAGCTGAATATACATTTTCATGAACAATTGTTTTACCTGACAGAAAATCAGCAACCTGGCATCCCTATCCAATTTTGCTGGGTTCAATGATAGCCTGCTGAAAGCTGTGCGATTTCCTGCCGAAATGTGTATTTCCTGTTGCTTGAGAGAGCCCAACCACATAAAGACATGAGCAATGAAATAACCTTTCTTGCAAAAATGGATAACCTGCATCCCTGCTAAAGCAAAGCGACTTTAATCATGATCATAGTAAGATTATATTTTTCTAGAATATGAAATCGATCTGTGAGCACCTACTTCAGAAGGCAGCATTTCACAAAAAATTGTCTCAAAGTTCGTACACTTAGCTGTCAAGAGACTACTCATATCAGCAACACCATTGGCACCGATCAAACCTGTTTTTGTGACCCATGACGATAAATTTTGCTCCATGGAGGACCATATCAAAGGGTAACATAATTTGCAGACTTGTATAGACACATATCGGTCCAGCGCTGACCCTCTCGGATGTTGTTCCGCCGCATTGAGAAAATGCTATAGGGCACATTCTTTTTATTGAATTGAACCACATTGAGGCCTGAAAATAATGCTTAGCTAAAAGAGAGATGCACATATGTACGACGCAGAGATGACGATAATAAACCAGGCCTATATACGGTGATGTCAGCTACGCTTTTTGAGGAAAGCATGAAGGCAACATATGAAGAACATCATCTTTTATCTTACGAAGAGCCTCTATATGCATAAATTAAACAGTAGATGCACATTTTTTCAGCATTTCTTGGATGAGCTTGTCTGCATCACCAAGCGTGGCACTGCAAGCAGCGTCCCAAACAACCAAAGAACACATGTGGGCCTGGCCACGCTCCTTTTGATACATTGAGAGAGTTTGCCTATGATTTTAGCAAAGCTCTTCATGAGAAAGGCTCTTTCCAGGAAGACATCATTCCTTTGTACCGTAATGCAAACATGTATAAAGATCTTGCTTTCTTCCCAGTGAAACGAACATGAGAAAACAATCATCTATAAGAATAGTTCTACTAAATTAATAATAAATTACTTGCTGGAAGGCCTTAAAACAAACAAAGTCTGCTGGCTATCAGAATAGCATCTATCTGAAGCCAAAAAAAGAACTAGATAAACAATGGTAAATGAGGCGTGCAATAAACACCGACAACTTTATGATAACTAAGAATAGAGTTTCGACGGTTGAAATACGTAAATCAAATATTGAATTTAAGCTTCATTATTCAGCGGTATCTCGTAATCATGTTTTCTGAAGAAACTAAAAGTTCCAAAGCATGCATCTAAACTAAATAGCAAGATGAATGGACTGCTATACTGACCAGCACCCGTTATGTGCAGTGCGCATCACGATCGCTATGTACTCCTTCCTCTCTCTCGGACACCATGATGCCAGGAAGAGCCGCCTGCGCACTGTGACCATAGAGAACGGTAGAACCCGCCGAGCAACAGTACATTGAAAGAGACACCAAGAAAAGCATTTACCCGTACGTGGTGTTTTGGCCTTCTCCTCCTTAAGCGGTGGCCGGAACATAAGCCACGACGCATATCGATCTTGAGCATGGCGGTGACCACGGGGAGTGGGGCGCCTTCTTCTTCTCCTTCTCCTTGCCAACCTTCTCGCTGGGAAGTCACGGACTCACGGTTGGCTCCGCTGCTGGAGGTGAAGGTCAAGAGAGAGGCACCGTCGCTCCCGCCTAGCGTCGGCCGCCATGCTAGGGTTTGCTCCGCGACTCCGCTCGATCCAGACGCTCCTCACCTCCGGTCAATCAAATCCAGCGACTCGCATCGGGCACAGGATCGTCAGCTCCTCTGTGCGCCTCAAACATTGGGACTGGATGGACGCACACACGGTCGCTCCTCTAGACCCCTCGTGGATGGACAGCAGCAGGGGCTCGAACTTCGATGATGTTTCGGCTTGTCCCCGCCATCGCCGCTGCCTTGGTTAGGGTTAGCGGGCACACGAATTGCCCAGGACAAATCGGTTGATGCTTTTTGGACCGATCTTTTTCCATACTGGTTTGCTAAGTGGGCTGTTTGGCCCAATTAACCACATTAGTCGGAAAAAGTTACGGGAGTAGCTGCCCCAAGAAACTACGGGGACGGGAGCATTCAGAAAAAAATCTACTATGCATCCAACGGCCAGGGACAGCCACAACGTGAAATTGGACGGTTCCGAAGGCTGATAGCATGAGGGAGCTCCTAGGGTGCCCAGTTATAATGTCTTAAAATTTGTCTACCTAAAGCAGTGTTTTTTCCCTGAAAAAAGAGGATTACTCCCACTAGTATAAAAAGGCCTATTTGTCCCGGTTCCAGAGGCTCATTTGTCCCGGTTCTGGATCCGGGACTAAAGGGTCGGGACTAGAGCCCAATACCTTTAGTCCCGGATCGCTTACGAACCGGGACAAATGGGGCTCCACGTGGACGTTGCGGCTTGCCCAGGCAGGAGGGCCTTTAATCC
This sequence comes from Triticum dicoccoides, assembly GCF_002162155.2. Classification (NCBI taxonomy): domain Eukaryota; kingdom Viridiplantae; phylum Streptophyta; class Magnoliopsida; order Poales; family Poaceae; genus Triticum; species Triticum dicoccoides. The sequence goes on from NC_041391.1 coordinate 714,469,952, forward strand.
CGATTGGTAACACCAACCGGGACCAAAAAGCATCCACGCGTCAGCAGTTCAGGGGCTGAGGATTT
>NC_041391.1:714470533-714500802 GCF_002162155.2 Triticum dicoccoides
AGGGTTAATTTAGGGGTTCCATATATTGTGTTAGCTAGCTAATAGAGAGAGGTGACCTCTCTTATCTCCGTGCTTGGTCGACGCTACGTACTATACGTATAGAAAGAACTCGCGACACGCTAGCTAGTAAGCAAACAATGGAAACCATTAAGTATACAAGATCGTCATGAACATATACAGAGAGAAGTGATCGACCTCCTCCTTCTCCGAGAGATTGGTCGAACAACAAGTTTTCGTATGTCTATCTGACGCTACTAGCTACATATATACAATATAAGATTTCTTATAACATAAGATCGTCATGAACATATATACAATATAATATCTAACCGTGATGGCGCATGGTTTGGGCGGTGGTTTGGCTGGTCGGCTCTGTTTGGGCGGTGGGCGAAATCCTTGCCGGTTCGTCCGGCTCCGATGCGGTGACACCGGCGGGTGCCACTTTTCCTTCTTGGAGGGTGTCGGTAGTAGCCATCCCCCACCTCCCTCCGAATACTGGGGGAAACCCTAGGACTTGTCCGGGTAGCAGCGTCGTCGGCGTCACACCCCTTCTTGGATGTGCTGCTTAGTTCACGGTAGATCGGAGCTTCGGGCTATGGTGGTATGTTTCTGGAGGGCGCAGTGGTCGCCAGTCCTTCGTGCTTTGTCGAGCTGCCGATGTTGGCATTTGTTTCTTCTTTTTTGGGGGGGAGGCTTGATGTGATGCTCGCCCCAGCATCGTGATGTGTACAATGGTGGTTTGCTTTGGAATACAAAGCGGGGGAAACTCTTTTTCGGTAAATGGGACCATTTTCTATTGCTGGCGAGCTACTTCTTGATGTCCTCCTTGACTGTGTATTCCCTGCGTCTAGCTTCATTTTGTGCTTCTTTATGTGTTATATCTTCAGTGCGTTGGATATGAAACGAGTAAAACTCCACAATGAGCTGTACTTCCCTGATGCTTGGGAGAAATCCCAGCCCAGAAATGCCCGTTGCAGAATCAAATAGTCGCAGGCTCCACACCTCAAGTTTCGGCATTGATGTCCGCTCAAGCTGCAGCGATTCGATTTTCACATGCATGCGAACAAGATAGAATACCACGAAGCTTCTGAAAAGGCCAGCCTGGAAAGTGATACTGATAGGTTCCTCAATATCACTGTCCCACTACTAGGGAAAAGCCTAGCAGCAGCGCGGGTTTTAGGCCTATCAGTAGCGCGGGACGATTCGCTACTGATAAGGCGCTACAGCTAACGTGTAGTAGTAGTGCCTGTAGCGCACTTCAGTGAAGAGCGCTGCTGATATTATCTGCAGCGCTTTTTACAGGGAAGCGCTACTGGTAAGGCGGTAGTGCTAACGTTTTTCCCTTCGCTACTACTAGTTTTATTAGTTTTGTTTTCTGCATATTTGTTTTGTATTTGAATAGGCTTTATACAATAATATTTAGCATATCATACACATACAAATGTAATCATAGCATATACATACAACTAGTCTCATCAAATCATGTCATCATCATAATCATCATCCAACACAAAGTGGTATTTCGTCATCATCTCGAAAATAGCGATACAAGTCTCGATTACTTGCAAATACATCTTCATTCATCTAAACAATGATATACGCGAGAAGAGCTATCACTTTGAGTGAGAGCGGAACTAGCAGTACATGAGTTTGTATCCCTCTCTCGCATTAGCGTGAACCTAAACTAACTACTGCCTGTCGCTCGGAAACCGGAAACTGGTACACCTGGGCCTGACACTCCGGCCACTCGTCGTATATATACTCCTGGCGTAGCACTTCTTCGCCATCGATGATCTATGCACCTGCATCGTCGCATGAGTCGATGATATGCAACATATATAGTTGAGCAACAGAAAGAGACAGACTTGGCAAAAACAGAAACAACATATCATAAGCATAAATAACAAAATTCATCGTACCCAAAATGCCCTAACTAGAGTGATCTTCGCTAGTCGAGGAGGAGGACGATTTAATTACATCACAAATAAAGTTTCACCGTGCATAATTCAAAGTTTTGTCATACAGAAAGTATAGACTAAACGGACACATTGTCATATATCGACAATCACTCCAACATGTCGTGCCATCCATCGATGTCAGGGAGATAGTCCCCGAGCTTAGTGAAAGGCTTCATGTGGAGACGCCGAGAGGCTACCCATGTTCGGACGTCTTCCCGCGACATTTGTCCTTCTTCATAGAACATCCCTGTTTTTCCGATGATCTCCTTCATGATGATTTGGGCAAGTTCGCGCTAGATGTTATAGAACTCAGCTCGAAGTCGATGATCCTCGATATCTCCTACGTTCTTTGCCCATTGCAGAATATGGGCATCGCCAGATCTAGGTGACATGCGAAGGTTCTGGTGATTCCGTCTGTACTCCAGCATGTGGTGTAGGACATAGAATCCATCATTGAGAGAATCACTCGGTTGCTGGATGTAGTAGAAGTCGGTCTTATGGCCAAAGGCGAGCCTGCCGCCCCTTCTCTTCTTGTCCTTGACCTCTCCACCCCGTGCTTGGTAGTAAAACATAGCACTGTCGAGAATATCCTTGATGTGGGTGTAATCCTTTTTGTGAATGTTCTTCAACGAGTCCAAGTAAAGAGCGTGGGAGTATTGGGGTAGAGGATGATGAGGACGGCGCGCCCGCCGCTGCGCAAAATAAGTACACCTCAAATTAATTAGCCTCCACTGTGCAAATGAATGATTGAAATCGAAGGAAGGATATCCGCACGGATGACTTACGCGGGATGATAAGGGACGAGAATCGCCTCCTTGTCCTTATTGGCAAGCATGAAACTGATGATGTGTTCCCTCGCGTATTCACGGTGCTTTGCGCAGACTCCCAAGAAGCCCTCGTGCATGTACTACGGGTCAGCGACACAGATATGAGGTATCTGCTCAACCCCGATGATGTAGTTCATGTGCAAGGCATAAAGGCGGACAAACGTAAAATCTAGCTTCTTCACGTGAAACATGTCGAATATGTAATCAAATCGAAGGAAGAACTTATCCGCGGGAAGAAGTAGACGTACGACAATTGCCGCAGAACGTTAACCACGTAGAGTGGGTATCCTTAGATCGCCAATGAGGCCTTTCTCTATCCGCACCACATTGTCATGAAGTCTCCTTAGATCGCTGAATCTAGCCCCTAGCGCTCTTGCAGGTAGGATTGGTTGACTGGGGATATGCCATTTATCCGCACCGAGGATATCTATACGGTCTTCAAGCCGAGGCGGCTGGATCATAGAATCAGCTTTTTTGCCTTTCCTCGCTCTCTTCCTAGACTTCTTTACTACCGGAAGGTCGTCCACAATACGTTCAGCCTCCGGAGACGGCAATTCAGGCACCGACTCATGACGCTCAAACCCTGAGTAGGTGCTAGTATAGACATACTGTTGAGTGCCATCATCATCCTCATCCTCATCCATGGCGACGTCATCAGCGACTAATGGAGCCTCTTCCTTACCCCATCCGCTATCACCCAACCCGACACCCGACGCTAATTGGGTAGGTGGGGTGTTGATGTTCATACCTTGCTGAGGCTGCGTGCTCGTGGGTGTGCTTCCGGCCGCCTCCAGACGAAGCAGACTCTTTGGCCACAACAGGACCCACCCATTGCAAAAATCACTAAGCCGCTGCGGGGTCTCGTCGTCATCCCCCACTAGTATCAGAGGAGGCAAATTCTCGTGGCCCGGTTTGACATTGGCAACGGAAACCTTGAAGACGTTCGAGGGGATCGGCCGGCTATAGAACAATGGATCCTTCGGCTCCATTATCGTTGCCTTCCCCACGTCCACCTTCCGGTCACCGATGGTGTACAATATGGTGCACGGGGTTTCGTCGGCCTGCAAAGAAAAGTTTGCGACGTGAGACATCCGAAAGGCAACGAAAACGGGAGATTATACATTTATTGAAGGGGGCCGGTGTGACGGATACCGTGAGGGCATCGAGCTCAGCCAAAGACGAAGCACCGCCGAGCACGTCCGATGCGGGAGCAGGTGCGGGAGCCGGTGCGGTAGCAGGTGCTGGTGCAACGCTAGTCGAGATGCTCCCCAAGAAGTCAGCAAGGGAAAGTCTGCTGCATTTTTTTCTGGATTTTTCCTGGTCCAATTGAAAACGGCTGGAACCAAGGAAGTAGACATATCTACAACCACCTGTTTTGCGGCAGCTACCGCTGTTGCGACTGTCTGAGATGATTTCTTCTCAACTGCAATCTCAACCTTCTTGTCGATGTTTTCTTCAGTTAACCTCCATCTTCCCTTTCTCTCCTCCGTGGTCCCACGGTAGTACTTCTTCCACGTGGCGCCATCTCCGACACCGTGCACGCGTCCATACGACGGTCGAGTCTCCACCGGGAGTTGTTTCAATATGTTCAACGCTCGGTTGAATGGAGTGTCCCACTTGGGCCTCGCCAATGCCTCAGGTGGCGAGTCGCTTTCGGCCGCAATCATGTGCTTCTCTCTCTCTGCAAAAGGCACAAGGATCGTTTATAAATATGACTAACGTGTGCAGTCGAATTGATCAGAAACTAAAATTACCAGCAGTCTAATGAACTCCGTCGTGACCGCGTTTGTCTCATAAACCTTCTTCACTGGGTCCCAACAGTGCCGGGCCCTAAGGACGTCACGCTCCTGCGGGACGGTGAACTCCGCCAAGGGGTCTGGGATGCCCAGACTCGCGGCTTCCGCGTCCTCCTTGGCCCATTTGGACCTCTTCCTGCCGTAACCACGGCTTCCGAGGTGGTGGCTCCCAATGTTCCTCTCTTGAAGCCCCTTCATGTACTTAGACTTTTTTTTGGCAGCTTCGGCCTCGCAAGCCGCCTTGAATATTTGAAACTGCTCTTTCGTGATTGTCGGATTATCCTTTACAATCTCGGAGTAGGGTTCCTTCTTGTCGATGATCCTTGTTTTCACCCTTGTTTTCCAGGCGGCCAACGCGTCACTAAACTTGGTCATGGCATGTTTGTTTATCTTCTTCATTGCCGGGTCCTTATCTGTATCTTCATAATCCTTTTCATTCCGGCCCGGGAACAAGAATATCTGGCGAAACTTCTTTAGGAGGGAGGGCCTCATATTATCTATCTTCTGTAGTTTCTCATCGTTGATGGTGGCGGTTGTCCGTACGATGCAGCCTATTTGATTGCCGTAGCACGCGCGCGCTTCCTCGGTCGCGTTTGGCTCAAAATTGCCGTCGTCCACCTCCGTGACCACCAGTCTAGTAGTCCTGAGTTTGTTAGGAAGCCGTTGCCTCTTTCCTTTCGGTTCTACACCGGCTCCGCTCCCCGAGGCACCACCGGTCTCGATGCTGGTCTGAGTCTCAGCGTCAGTCTCAGTCTCAGCACCGGTCTGCGTGTCGGTCTCAGTCGCCGATATGCCACCGGTGGGCCCAGCAACAACATTGGTTGATCATCGGCAAGGCTCAAAACTTCGTCTGCCGCCCGGTAGACGTCATCGCAATCACCAGAACCCTGTCTTTCATCGTTGCTAGCCATGTTTCCTATGATTAAATTCTAGACCTAATGTTGACACCAGATTTTGGCATGACATAAAAAGAAAATGAGATGGCTTCGAGTGAGAGGGTTTTCAGCATGGAAAGTTTCACATCTCCGAGAGGAACAACTTTGATGTTTAAGTCATAACCATCCGACCTCATCTCTAAGGCCGAAGTTATGCTCAAAGTACTGGTTTTTGTATTCAGAACACTGTTTGGCTGATTAAGCCCCCAAGACGGCGTCGTATGGAAGAATTATCTACACTAATTGTCTTTGTCTCGTCGAAACAATTGATATTGATATAAAGATCGTCACAATCCGAGGTCGTATGCAAAAGTTAAAGCCTGCGCAACGAGACCCTCCAGCGAGCAAAATATGACGCCCGGAACCAGACACATATGTGGGTGTGTGTGATGAGATGCATGAATAATGTGCTGTTTTGCACGAGCGATTTGACCCTCGAGATGACCTCTAATGAAAAAACGTTCAACATGAAAGATGTTCGCCTTGTCGAAACGGTCAACATTGCTTTTGAACTCGTTTCCATGCGAGGTTGTTTGCCATCACAAAAAAGACCCACAAGGTACAGTCAGTTTAAACCGAACGGTTTTGGAAAGTTCGGATAAAACCAGTCCGAATTTGACTAGGGTTTTGGACGTGAATTGATGCAATTTTCTTGTACGGAAAGCCTAGATAAATCCTTTTCTTGTACGGGAAGTCCAGCCGCCTATTATATATGTTGGAGGTGACGGCCGATTGAACAACACACAATCTAACAAACACATCTACTACTTTTTCGTGTTCATCTACTTTTTATCTCTCCCTTGTATCTTTCTTCTCGTTCTTTGCTAGTTCTTCATGCTGGAGGGCTGCGGATCCACGAGGCGCTAGGGGCGAGCGAATCGACTTGGAGCAGCCCATAGCCGCCGCAATCCCTCACGGGGCCCCTCCCGGGTGTGCGGGGTTTCGGGTCTGCAAAAGCGCCCGCCGACTGTCTTGCGTATAGCGCTATCGGTCGGGTCTCCTTCGACGTGAGCTGCGGTGCATCACCCTCGGCGTCGAGGGTACACGTGATGTGTTCGTGTGTTGACACACTTTTTGGCGACTCCGCTTGGGACGAAGCTTTGAACGGTCTCCAGCCCGTTCTTGCTACGAAGAGATCGTCATCAAGTTGCTGCAATCCACAAAGGTAATATGAATACCCAATTCCCCTTTGTAGATGCAAATAATTCATATGTTGTTGCTGGATCACCTAATGAGCATAATGTATCGGCTAGCCCTAGTTTTATCAATCATGAATCTAATTATGCGCAAGGGCCGATGCAAAACAATCTTCATGCTTCAAATTCTTATGATTTTAGCAACGTACAACATATGTATCCAAACTCTCATGCATCGTCAACCCCAGAAATCCATATGCCGATGAACAACATGATGGGTTTGGTTAATCAATTTGAAACACCTCATGTTAAAATTCCCAATAGCATACAAGAAAGTGTTTCACCTTTTTATGCATCGGCAACTAATTTGAAATATGTGAATCCAACCTTGCCGATGGATGGGAGAATTGGCCATGCTACTACTAGCTATTCAGCCAGTTACTCTCAACCATCATATGCTGCACCTCATGTTCGTAATTTTACAGCACCGTATGCAACTGTAGATGTTCATAATTCGGCCCTGCATCTTCATGGTCATAGCATAATAAATGAAAATTTTACAGGAACACATGTGCCGTCATCATAATGCATACTCTACGCAATTCAAGAATTTCGGCAACACTCACGAATAATTGCCGAAAGAAGCTGAAAGTATTGCGGAGCAATCCCTTCCAGAAGCGGTTGTGGCTGCATTAAAAATGAGCTCGGCACAAAACAAGAGAATTAGTGCTCTTTGCCTTGAACAATATGAAAAAGGGCTATTTCCTGATTATGCTGCAATAAAAGCTAGAGTTTTGCAAGAAGATGAATCTTTGCCAATTGATAAAATTGGCGAGCAAAAAAATGGTTTTACAACAATGCATATGCCTTCACCTAGTACTATATCATATTATACACCCCCTTCACTATTGCAAAATTTCGGCAACACCTGTGTGTCATTGTCGAAACAATCTAAAAGCATTGGGGGGCAATCATATCCGGAGTGGGCTGAAATTGAGAAAAAGTTTAAAGCCAACTTTGCCGCTCGCCGCCAGAAACAAATAGAAAAAGAATTGGCTCAGTTAAAAGAAGCATTGCCAATTGGTAGTATCAATGAAAAGAAGGATGATTCGGAATTTGAAAGTGCTTCGGCTGAAAAAGCCGAATCAAGTAGTATATATTTCGAATCCATCAAATCCAAAGAGGCAAGCATTATTGAGAAAGGGTATGGCAAGCATAGTGTCGGTGTCAAAACCGGCGGATCTCGGATAGGGGGTCCCGAACTGTGCGTCAGGCGGATGGTAAAAAGAGACAAGGGACACGATGTTTTTACCCAGGTTCGGGCCCTCTCGATGGAGGTAAAACCCTACTCCTGCTTGATTGATATTGATGATATAGGTAGTACAAGAGTAGATCTACCACGAGATCAGAGAGGCTAAACCGTAGAAGCTAGCCTATGGTATGATTGTTCTTCGTCCTACGGACTAAAACCCTCCGGTCTATATAGGCACCAAAGAGGGCTAGGGTTACATAGAGTCGGTTACAATGGTAGGAGATCTACATATCCGTATCGCCAACCTTGCCTTCGACGCCAAGGAAAGTCCCATCCGGACACGGGACGAAGTCTTCAATCTTGTATCTTCATAGTCCAGGAGTCCGGCCAAAGGCTATAGTCCGGCCATCCGGACAACCCCTAATCCAGGACTCCCTCAGTAGCCCCTATAGTCCGGCGCGCATATTGTCTTCGGCATTGCAAGGCGGGTTCCTCCTCCGAATACTTCATAGAAGATTTTGAACACAAGGATAGTGTCCGGCTTTGCAAAACAAGTTCCACATACCACCGTAGAGAGAATAATATTTACACAAATTCAATATGCTGACGTATATCGTGGCGTGACATCACACGACGGCCAAGCCTATATTCGAATCGTTTTTACTGTCCCACCTCAGCACGTTTAGCGAGGCGGTTTCCATGGCACGTCTTGTCAATGCAGAGATCGTGTCCCCTTATTCCGGGATTCTCATTAATATGGACGTGGGTAACCCAATCATGCCCGTTGGCACGTCTCCTCTATCGAAGGCGAGCACCGAACGGTCACGGGGAAGGCTCTTGGTATTCGACCTCTTTATAAAGATACCAAGGCTTCGCTCCTTTCTTTCGATCCCAATCGAACCCGCCCCTCGCCTCGAGTTCCAACACCCAAAGCTCCAGATACAGGCGCTTCGGACCTTCGATGATGTCTGGCTCTGACCTACAAGGCTGGTGGATGCCTTCCTCCATTACGAAAGAAGACGTGCTAAAGCTAAGAGATGCCAGGTATCTAACCGGCGAAATTTCGCATAGGCTGCCTGCCCAAGGGCAGGTTATTCCCACTCCCAAGCCTGGTGAAAGCGTGGTGTTCACGTCTCACTTCCTTCGGGGGCTAAGCTTCCCGACGGACCCCTTCGTGAGGGGGCTCATATTTTACTATGGGTTGGAATTTCACGACTTGGATCCGGAGTCCATCCTCCACATCTCATCGTTCATTGTCGTGTGCGAAGCCTTCCTCCGTATTACCCCTCACTTCGGATTGTGGCTCAAGACCTTCAAAGTGGAGCCGAAGATGATCAAGGGACAATAGGCAGAGTGCAGAGGGGCTGTTATAAGCAAGAATGCTGATGCTCCGTGGCCCGAGGGCTCTTTTCAAGAGGAGCTCAGCTTATGGCAACAAGAGTGGTTTTATATCACAGCTCCCAGGGGCACCAAATGGGTGGCGCCACCTGCCTTTCGCTCGGGTCCTCCACCGTGGCTGGCGTCATGGGTCAATAAAGGACTTGACTGGGGACGGTCCAAGGACATGCCCTTGTTGTAGGGCCGCATTCGAGATCTCCTAGAGAGAAAGATCACTCTGGTCGTAGTAGCGCAGGTCATGCTGATTCGTCGCATCCTGCCCTGCAGACGTCACCCCCTTCGTCTGTGGCAATTTAACCCGGAGGGACCATGAGCTCTCCAACATTTTGTGGGCGCGACGCCCGTGGAGATGTACAAGCTTTTCTTCGGATCACAAGAGATGTGTTCGGACTTGACCAAGGACGCAGATCTGCAATCGCCCGGACACTCAAGTAAGTAGCCCTGTACCCGGACATGCTATCCCACATTTATCACAAACTTGCCCTTTAAAAGAGTTGTCCCTTGAACAGGAGTGGATAGCGAAAGCAAAGTTAATCAGGTGTCCGGCCCCCCTCCCTGAGACCACGCCGGATCCCGTGTTAACCAGGATGCTGGAGGTTGCGCCTTCGGAAGAAGGTGAAGGGGGGAACAAGGAAGCTACCGCCTCCGCGAAGGAGGCTGCCTGGAAAGGAGGGATCGAGAATCCCTCCATCCAAGGGAAGAAGAGGACCGCCTCTGAAGAACCGGAGACCATGGTCTCAAAGCGGGGGAAGAGATCTTCGTCAGAGGGTCCTGCACCGAGAGATGCCTTGGCCGCATTATGCCCCCAAGGGGATCAGCCCTCCACCGAGCCGTAAGTAAAAAGGGGGGTTTTATTAAAATAAAGGATATCCCTACCCTATTTCTGATGAATATAGCCGGAGTTTTACCTTGTAGTTCGGATCTCAGCCCTTCTCGGTAGAGCTCATCTTCGGGGGATCTTCGTCCGGAGATGATAGAGAGCGAAACGCCCCCCCCCTGCCGTACCGTCATGCGAGGCGGGCGACCCTGAGGTGTCGTCGCGGAGGGTTTCTCCGAGTCCGGCGGGGCCGGAAGGCAGTCATATTTCCCCTCAAAGCCCTCCGTGTCCGGCCTTTGAAAAAGGCCATCGGACGAGTCTGGCACCACCCGGTGTACGGTCGGAGGAGCTGAAGGATCTGCTCGGGCGAGCATCTATCTTAGAAGATCACTGTGCGTTAATGGGTATGGTGATTGAAAGGATTTCATCCGCTGAGAGCGGATTGCACGAGGCCGTCAGAAGTTTACTAACAGGTTTTGAGGTACGCAAAATGATGTAACTTCTGATAGTTCCGCATATAAAATGCGCCCTGTGTAGATAGTAGCCCCTGAGGCTCGTTGTGTTGTCAAAAATGACAGCGCGCCGAGCATCATAATCCCAGGTATAATGTGTCGCCCTTCCTATGCAGGTGGAGAAGGGTCCGGTGGCTAGCCGGATTGATGAATTTGCCGAACTAAAGTGGCAACTTGACATGGTGGATGTCGACATCGCGCTTGTCAATAGGCGACTTGACGAGTCACAAGGTATGCAATTTCCCCGCGGACACCTGGTAAGGGGGTTTAATGCCCGTGCCTTACAACAAGTATGCTTGACGCAGATGGTACCGCTGCCATGGAGAACCTGCGGGCGGAGCTCGCCCGAGAGCCAAGGAGCAGGCCAGAAAGAGTGACGCGGCGGCCTTAAAGGCGGTCGAAGAGCTAAAAGCCGAACAGGCTGCTCACTGCCGAAGCAAGAAGGAAATGGCTGAGATGGCCGTGGAGTTGAAGAATGCTGCCGACCGCTGCAAGCTTCTTGAAAAACAAGATCGAACAGTACAAGAGGACCTGAAGAAGGCCACCACCGAGGCCAAGGATGCTCGCTCTGCGATGAGAGCTATGAAGGAGGAGCTGCGTCAGGCCGGAGATATCGCGGCTGGAAAGCCCTTCCTGCTGCGGAGGATGTTCACGGATCCTAAATATGCTCAGTTGGACCGGCTGTGGAGTTCGGAGGATGCTTATCTGGACTTGGCGGCAAGTGCCGCGGACGCGGCCGAACACTTCCGAGATCAAAAGGATCACGAAATGGAAAAGGTTTTTTGGTCGCAGTTCCATAATCCAGAGCGCCCTCTTCCATTAACCGATCGCTTGGCCGAATGGGCAGAGCTGAATAGGTTATCCGAACTTGTGATGAAGGATGTCGTGAGTCTTTTGTGGCTGAAAAGGCCCGAGCCGAAGAGTTATTTTGGCTTAGTGCAGCAGTTCCCTGGTGCGGTGCCGCATCTCAATGCAATGAGGAGGTCGGCATGCATAGAGGGTGCGCTGATGGCTCTTGCCCGTGTCAAGACATACTAGGCAGAGATGAAGGCCACCGATGTTGCATCCCCAGATTCGGACGGAAGCCGAGTACCTGTCGAGCAATATTTTCAGGAAGTTCTGCAGGGTGCTCGTTTAATAGAGACGCAGTGCTCGAAGGATATTATGTTCAAATAACATGTATTATTGTGAAACAATGTTTTGATGAAATATAAAAGCTTTTTATACTTGTGCCTTCAAGAATGAAAATACCTCCTGTGCGGCCGTTAATGTATATGTGTATATAACCTGAAAGATGGCAGTCTTCTGCTTTAGCCCCCACGCATATAATGTGGAGGTGTTTGCAAAAGGCGCATTTTCACACTTGATCCAACGTCTTGGTCCTATAAAGGAGGTGGTAGCGTAGCAAACTAGGCAACCGGACTATAATGCTTTATCACTTTCACTTAGCCATAGGAGTTTGACAGTGGGGCTACTATATAGCCCCTAGGGGCACCACGCTCACCCGGTTTCGGGGCGCGTATGTGCCTGAACGGGAAACGGCCCTTCGTCAATGCGGAGGAATCCTATAGATTCCGGCGGGTCATCGAGTGGTTGACCAGTCTCACGCTATATCATGACAGTCAGTTTTCGGCTTTCTCTACTGAGGTGCTCGCCTGGACGAACCGGGGCACAATCGCAGTAGTTCTTCTGGTGCCGCGTTAGCCGATAGAGCGGAACATAAGGCAGCAAAACACAGGAGCCGGGTAAACCCAACATTTGACCAAAGACATGATTCGGAGCTGATGCATATAAGGCCTAACTCGAGAGGCCGAACACTCCCTAAGGTATTCGGTCTTTATGAAAACGGGCCGAACAATGCCCTTAGTAATAAGCCCCTAGTGTCCAGGTACGCGCAAAATTCTGACGTGGCCCATGCCAAAACGTCAGCCTCCTCCTCGGTTATAGCAAGAAACCAGGGGATGTGTATCAACAAGAGACAGTAAAAAAGGTTTACGCTGGGTCTTAATCTGAAAAGAATCCTTCCAACGGGCCCCTACTGCACGTCTGCACCTGTGTCTCCGTTGTGCCGTATCCTGGACGGGTGTAGCACGGTGTTCATCTGTAAAAAAGAGGAACTTAGTTGAAAAAAGATCGTGCGAAAATGTACGTTATACTAAATAAACAAAGTAAAATTTCAAAAAAGATAAATAAAATTGAGCTTTAATGTCTCTTGTTGTACATGCGAGGAGTCCCTAGTGCGGGGATATGCGGCTAGTAAGCCCTCGTATGTTTACGCCGGACTCGTCTAACCGTGTCCGGGGTCTAGACGACCTGTTTAGGTGCTTGAAGCCGGTTTGGTGTGTGGTTGTCAAGGCAGTCACACAATCTTCCGCGCTCGAGGAACACTCGATTTTTCCCTTTAAGGAGATGATGCCTCGCGGACCGGGAATTTTAAGTGTAAGGGATGCATAATGCGGTATTGTGTTAAAGCGGGCGAAAGCTTCGCGTCCCAGTAGTGCTTGGTAGCCACTTGTAAATGGGGCGAGGTGGAAGGTTAGCTTTTCGCGGCGGAAGTTGTCGGGTGAGCCGAACACAACTTCTAGCAGTAGAGAGCCCGTACAATGGGCATATGGGCCGGGCATTACCCCTTGAAAGGAAGTGTTGCTATGGCAAATTTTGGTTGGGTCTATCCCCATCTTGCGGATTGTGTCCTGATATAGCAGGTTTAGATCACTGCCGCCGTCCATTAGGACTTGTGTAAATTGGAGTCCATCGATTATCGGATCTAATATCAAGGCATTCCATCCTGCATTCCGAATATTTCTAGAGTAATCCTGATGGTCGAAGATAATTGGTTTTAACAACCAATGGCGGGACTCCTCTGGGATAGGCCGTATGGCGCGTATATCTGCGGGCGCCATTCTGTTTTTCCCTTTTGTCACGTAAAGTGAGTTTACTGTTTTGACTTCTTGTGGGAAATTCTTTTGTTTTCCGGTGCTCTGCTTGTGGGGTTCGTCATCGTCCTCGTTTGGTGCGTCGAGCCCCTTGTGTTCGGCGTTGAGTTTTCCGGACTACTTGAAGACCCAACAATCTCTGTGGGTATGGTTTGCAGGCTTCCCGGGAGTACTGTGGATTTGACATATCTTGTCCAAGATTTTGTTTAAGTTGGATAGCTCGTCCCTATTATCCTTAAGGGGCAGTTTTTTATGATCCTACCGTGAGCTTTTGAATCTGGTGTTGACTGCCGTGCTCTTCGGCTGCTTCCCTTAGTCCGACGCTGGTCCTTGCTTCGTCGCGGTTTCCTGTTTCCATCCCTGACTTCGGATGTACTTGGGTCGCTGGTACTGCATCTTGCCAGCCAGCTATCCTCTCCCGCGCAAAAGCGGGTCATGAGGCTTGTTAATGCGGCCATTGTTCTTGGCTTTTCTTGGCCGAGGTGTCTGGCGAGCCATTCGTCTCAGAAGTTGTGTTTGAAAGCTGCTAAGGCTTCGGCATCGGGATAGTCGACTATTTGGTTCTTTTTAGTAAGGAATCTGTTCCAGAATTTTCGGGCTGACTCTCCGGGTTGTTGAGTTATGTGACTTTAATCGTCTGCATCCAGAGGTTGGACATAGGTCCCTTGAAAAATTGCCCGAAAAGCATGCTCGAGCTCTTCCCAACTTCCAATGGTGTTTTCGGGGAGGCTTTTCAGCCAATGTCGGGCTGGCCCTTTGAGCTTGAGCGGTAAGTATTTTATGGCGTGGAGGTCATCTCCTCTAGCCATGTGTATGTGGAGGATGTAATCCTCAATCCGGACTCCAGGGTCTGTTGTTCCGTCGTATGCCTCTATGTTTATGGTCTTGAATCCCGCTGGAAATTCATAATCCAGAACCTCATCGGTGAAACATAGGGGATGTGCGGCACCCCTATATTTAGGTGTACCATAATATTCGGATACTTGACGTGTTGCATTGCTTACTAGAGCTTGCTTTCTTGGCCCGTAGATAGATCTAACTGGGCCATCTTTTTTATGCGAATCCGTGTGCGGATCGCGTGCCGGCTTGTGTGTGGCGCCGTTTTCCGCTCTATGTTTGCCATGGGGTCGTCTATCCGACCGGGTGGTCTCTTTGTTCTTTGATTGCGGGGGCTCTACAGCCTCCTCATCAAATTCGGGCAGTAGTTTTCGCTTTGGGTAGCACTTTGTTCGGTGACTATCGCCGTATTTGTCTGTGGTGTTGAGTACTTTGCTCCATCTGATCTTGAGCGCATCTTCCTCTGTTTTGAGCTTCCGCTTCTGCTTTTTCAGGCTACGCGCAGTGGCGCCGAGCCTTTTGTGGAGGTTCTTTTGCTCCAGCAGCTTGTTCGGCGTGAGATCGTCCGAACTGTTATCTTCACTGGGGACGGATTGTTTATCCATATCGTCCTGTTCGAACGGTTGCTCGATAGTATGTTCGTCATCCACCGGTTCGCCCTGCCCTATGGCTGTGTTTGTATGGCTGTTGTCTTTGTCGAGGCGGGATTTTGAGCGGCGCTTACGTCGCCGTTTTGACTGCTTTTCGAGGGAATGATCCCTGGTGGCGTCCCGTTGTTCCTCGTTGTCGCTTTCTTTAGGTGTATCCACCATGTATACATCGTGAGATGAGGTGGGTGTCCAGTGCCTTATAGGTGCTGGTTCATGCTTATCTCCAACATCGCCGTCCATACCGTCGATGTCTTCGGAGTCGAAATTGAGCTCGTCCTTTGAACTTTCGACAGTGGCTACGAAGTGGGTGGTGGGTGGGCTTTGAATATCTTCGTCGTTCGCATCCCAACTTTGCTGACCATAGTCTGGCCAGGACTATCCTGATAAAGAGAGAGACTTCAGTAAATTCAGGATGTCGCCAAAGGACGAGTGTTGAAAGATGTCCGCGGCGGTGAATTCCATGACCGGCGCCCAAACGGATTCGATTGACAGGGGCGCAGAAGGTTCGAAGTCCGGAGAGGAGTCCGGCACCTTGGAGTTACTAGCCTTGCAAAGGACAAGGATGGTGTTCGGCTCAATCGCCGTAGAGATCGCAGCCCCCAAGGCGGCGTCCAGCCACTCTTCCTCGATCGGCGCAGTTGGCTCCAGGCTAAGGGTCGGAGCGGACACTGGTGGGGCCTCCAGGGCACTATTCGGTGGCAGAGCTAGATCATGCCCATCGTGACAGTGCGGCGCGCTTGGCTGTGGCTCAAACCCGTCGAAGATCAAGTCTCCGCGGACGTCAGCCGTGTAGTTCAAACTTCCAAATCTGACCTGATGGCCAGGGGCGTAGCTTTCAATCTGCTCCAGATGGCCAAGCGAATTGGCCCGTAGTGCAAAGCCGCCGAATACGAAGATTTGTCCGGGGGGAAAAGTCTCACCCTGGACCGCATCGTTGTTGATGATCGGAGGAGCCATCGGGCCTAAAGATGACAACACAGAGGAACTCCCAATGAAAGCACCAATGTCGGTGTCAAAACCGGCGGATCTCGGGTAGGGGCTCCCGAACTGTTCGTCTAGGCGGATGGTAACAGGAGACAAGGGACACTATGTTTTTACCCAGGTTCGGGCCCTCTCGATGGAGGTAAAACCCTACTCATGCTTGATTGATATTGATGATATAGGTAGTACAAGAGTAGATCTACCACGAGATCAGAGAGGCTAAAGCGTAGAAGCTAGCCTATGGTATGATTGTTCTTCGTCCTACGGACTAAAACCCTCCGTTTTATATAGGCACCAAAGTGGGTTAGGGTTACACAGAGTCGGTTACAATGGTAGGAGATCTACATATCCGTATCGCCAAGCTTGCCTTCCATGCCAAGGAAAGTCCCATCCGGACACGGGACTAAGTCTTCAATCTTTTATCTTCATAGTCCAGGAGTCCGGCCAAAGGCTATAGTCCAGCCATCCGGACACCCCCTAATCCAAGACTCCCTCACATAGCAAAACAACCATGCTTGATTTTTCTGAAGTTAATGGAACCCACTTCCTGCCCTATGAGTTCTGTGCCATTGACAAGCCTCAAAGACAAGAACAAGTAGCCGAACAAAGTTCGGGTGACATGGATGTTCAAAGCAATGATGCACGGAATCAAGAAAAAGATGATGACAAGGTGTTGGGGAGCCATCCAAAGACGGAGCAAGATGGTCTTCAAGTGGCACCACCATCATGCACTCCGAACATATTTGAAGAGGTATGCGTAGCGAGTAATTTACCTATTTTCAGATTTGGTCAGAACTTTATCGTTGATGCATCTATTAGAAAAATCCTCATAAGTAATTCTGAAAGACCAATGAAGAAGGGTAATTTACTTGTTAGCAATAAAATTGTTACGGAACATATCGGTCAACCCATTGCGTCACTTATAAAGACCGATAATGACTTATTGTTACAGCCAAAGCTTTCTGTGTTTCTTTATCTAAAGTTCATATCTAGTTGGGTAGCTTTGCTTATTTTGTACTTGGCTTGCACTTGGTCTCAACTGAGACATGTATGTTCTAAATATCTTCATTTCAGAAATTTAAAGCCAAGGTTAAAATCTTTTGGGAAAACCGATGCTAGTATAGTTTCTTATTTAAGGACATCGGAAAATGAATGCGAAAGAGAATTCATAGCCGAATTGGAAGATGCCAAATCTGAACCATTCAGTTGCTTAACTCCAAAGCCGTTCTCACAACAAGATCGGCTAGAAAACAAAAGGTATACCTTCGATTCAAGCATGTGTGATCAAATATTTGATTTGTTGCTAAAAAATAATTACATAAGAATTCTTGATCACCATGTCAAGCCATCAATCCAAGGATAAATGTATTGTAAGTTGCATGATTCGTTCAAGCATAGTTTTGAGGATTGCAATATGTTTCGTCAAATAGTTAAATCGGCCATTGATAAAGGACGATTGAAATTTGTTGAGACACCAAAAGATGACCAGTCTATTCCAATTGGTCCCGATGGCAGAAAGTTTTTGCATCGGCTGCTTCAAGCCGATCCATTGAAAGAGAAGGTAAAAATTGTAGGTGATGGGATTAAGCTTTCAAATAAAGAAGATGTTGAAGAGCATAATGAACATAATCTTGTGGGCGAGAATCCATCGAAGCTAGAATGGAGATGCCAAGGACTGGGGGCAGCAAGCAAATCCAATGATCGATGAAAGCAACCCAAAAGAAAACAAAGGCCGAGATAAGCGCAAGTGTAAGAGATCAAAGATCACCTTCGCTGAACTATTGGATAAATATCAAAAGAAGAGTGAAGAGAAGAATACTTATCGGCCGATTCATGCAAAGAAACCAAGATCACCCCCAAGGCACAAATATAAGGATCGGTATTGGCAAAGTGAGAATTTGTATGCAACATATTCATATCCTTCTTTTGGGCCGCCAATGCCAATGCCGTGGATGCCTCGCTATGCTCCTATAGATCCATATCTATCATGGGACAGGTATGATACAAGGGCACATTCTCCATCTTATTTTAGACCATCTCACCAATATTATGCAGCTCCGAGAAAAACAACATTTGAACAATCACATGTTAAAGACCGTTTCAATCATAAGAATCGGTCTGGAGCTCAAGGAAGAAGAAAGAGGTAGTCAAGCAAGTTTACCGCGTTAAAAGAGATGGTCGTAAGAGTGCTACTTCAGATTTGATCTCAAATGAAAAAGAGCCAATGAAAGTATTGACATTGGCTATTACAGGCAATGAGATGAAGGTATCAATTGTTAAGAGTCAAAGTGCCAAATCTGAAGAAAAGAAGTTGAGAGTGCACAAGGTCAAAAAAGAATTACCATTGGTCAAAACAGAATCACAACCGAGATGCCCACTCATCTTATCGTATTGGCAAAAGAAGGAATTACAAAATCTTAGTGCACAAGAGCTGAGAAAGAGGAACATGGCATGGGTTCCCAAGAGGATTAATCAAAACAAAAACGATGTGCATGCTTCAATTGCAACAAGTACAATAAAAGTGAAGAAAGAGAAGGATGGAAGCAACAAACAATTAAGCCGAAGGTGTGCATCACAACATCAAAATCTTCGGTCAGCACATCATCCATTTTCTTCAACAATGCCATTAATGCCTTCGCCATGGAATTCATCCACAGGTATGATCAGTTACCCTCCATGGACTTATTTTGATCCATGGATACAACATAATTTTCTATATGATGACAGAGTATTACCAAATCACTATACATTTGGTTAGTTACATTCTTGTTGCTAAGACAAAGGAGCCGAAATATTTTATTGCTATTTTATTTGTTTATTTCGGCTATTCATGTTTTAATGGATGAATTCTACATGAACCTCATGGTAATGGCCGATACTTAACTATCGTCCTAAGAAACTATCTGATCATGGCCGGTGTGGAATTCTAACATCGTCCTTAGTTCAATTGGAACCGAGACAAGGTACACGTTAAGTGATATTAGCCTTGTCTGTCTAGTACTATGGAGATTATATTTTGATGCAATTTGTTGCAATGGCCAAAGTGTTGGTGTTGTTTATTTATCTCCATATGGAGCTAGTTTGTGAAGCCTCATGCCGCTTAAGATATTTTTACACAATGATCAAAGCCGAATATGCATTCTTATTCGAATTGGAGCTTTGCCTTGCTATAGGTGCTATACATATCGAGGCTTATGGTGATTCGTTATTAGTAGTACAACAAATATCCAAAGTCTTTTAATGCTTTGACGAATCACTTAATGTTTATCTTGATAAATGTCTCGATATAATTTCTACTTTGGATTATTTAGCATTGCTCATATATCTAGACATGACAATTGGGAAGCAAATGATTTTGCACAACAAGCATCCGGCTATCATGTTGATCACGGCATGTTTCATATTTCTGAAAATCCGATGTCTAGTCTTACCAACCTAGGGAAGGCCGAACCGGAGCCCACCGTTTCGGCTACTAATGAAATATTCAATGCAGGAGAAAATCAAGACTGGAGGAAACCCATCATTGATTATTTGTGTGCTCCTAGTAGAAGGGTGGACAGGGATGTTCGGCGTATGGCTTTCAAGTACACGATGAGAGATGATGGTCTCTATGTCGAACGGTTGATGATGTTCTTTTAAAGTGCTTGGACGAAGACCAAGCGAGAATTGCTATGGGAGAGGTCCATGCAGGTATTTTGTGTCACTCAGCATTTGGCTCCCAAGATGAAATGGTTGCTACGACGTGCTGGATTTTATTGGCCGACTATGATTAATGATTGCTTCAGATATTACAAAGGGTGTGAAGCTTGTCAAAAATTTGGTGATATTTAGTTGGCTCCTGCTGCTATGTTACATCATATTATCAAGCCGTGGCCTTTCAGAGGATGGGGTTTAGACTTTATTGGACAAATTCATCTGTCTTCCTCAAAGGGGCATCGGTTCGTATTGGTGGCAACCGATTATTTCACTAAATGGTCTGAAGCAGTACCTCTCAAGAACATGACACATGCGGAGGTAATTAAATTCATAACCGAGCACATTATTCATAGATTCGGCATTCCTCAATGTTGACTACAGATCAAGGCTCGTATTTTATGTCACACCAAGTCAGAGAATTTGCCGAATCTTACAACATAAAGTTGCTCAATTCCTCTCCATATTATGCCCAAGCCAATGGACAAGCTGAGTCTAGCAATAAATTTTTAATCAAACTCATCAAGAAGAAGATTGAGGATAATCCAAGGAGATGGCATGAGTTGTTGTCTGAGGCTTTGTGGGCACATAGGATCTCAAGGCATGGTGCTACGAAGGTGACTCCATATGAGCTAGTATATGGTCAAGAGGCTGTTTTACCGGTGGAAATAAATTTGAATGCTTTGAGAATTGCCAAGCAAAATGATTTATCGGCAGTAGACTTTTATAACTTAATGATGGACAACATTTATGAAGTTGCCGATAAACGTTTGGCTGCTTTGAGGGCCATAGAGAGAGACAAGTTGAGGGTAGCAAGAGCTTACAATAAAGAAAGTTAAGTTGAAGAATTTTCAAGTAGGTGATCTTGTCTGGAAAGTGATTCTGCCGATTGGTTCAAGAGATAAAAAATTTGGGAAGTGATCTCCAAGTTGGGAAGGTCCTTTTAGGATTACAAGAATAGTTCCCGGAAACTCATATTCAGTGGAATCTGTACAGGGGCATTGTTACCTCGAGCTCTCAATGGCAAGTACTTGAAGAAATACCACCCGAGTGTGTGGCAACAAGCCTAAATAGGCAATGGCCGATACATAATTATCGCCCTAAGAAAAATGAATGGCCGATGGAGTGTTGACATCGTCCTTAGAACAAACACCGTGCATATTATTTTTCGGCGTGCAAGCTTTGCCGAAAAACAGGGGGGCATGTGTTGAAACCAGATTTTGGCATGACATAAAAAGAAAATGAGATGGCTTCGAGTGAGAGGGTTTTCAGCATGGAAAGTTTCACATCGCCGAGAGGAACAACTTTGATGTTTAAGTCATAACAATCCGACCTCATCTCTATGGCCGAAGTTTTGCTCAAAGTACTGGATTTTGTATTCAGAACACTGTTCGGCTGATGAAGCCCCTAAGACGGCCTCTTATGGAAGAATTATCTACACAAATTGTCTTCGTCTCGTCGAAACGATTGATTTTGATATAAAGATCGTCGCAATCCGAGGTCGTATGCAAAATTTAGAGCCCGCGCAACCAGACCCTCCAGCGAGCAAAATATGACGCCCGGAACCAGACACATATGTGGGTGTGTTTGATGAGATGCGTGAATAATGTGCTGTTTTGCACGAGAGATTTGACCCTTGGGATGACCTATAATGAAAAAACGTTCAACATGAAAGATGTTGGTCTCGTCGAAACAGTCAAGATTGCTTTTGGACTCGTTTCCATCCGATGTTGTTTGCCATCACAAAAAAGACCCACAAGGTACAGTCAGTTTAAACCGAACGGTTTTGGAAAGTTCGGATGAAACCAGTCCGAATTTGACTAGGGCTTTGGACGTGAATTGATGCAATTTTCTTGTAAGGAAAGCCTAGATGAATCCTTTTCTTGTACGGGAAGTCCAGCCGCCTCTTATATATGTTTGGGGTGACGGCCGATTGAACAGCACACAATCGAACAAACACATCTACTACTTTTTCGTGTTCATCTACTTTTTATCTCTCCCTTGTATCTTTCTTCTCGTTCTTCGCTAGTTCTTCATGCTGGAGGGCTGCGGATCCACGAGGCTCTAGGGGCGAGCGAATCGACCTGGAGCAGCCCATAGCCGCCGCAATCCCTGATGGGGTCCCTCCCGGGTGCGCGGGGTTTCGGGTGTGCAAAAGCGCCCGCCGACTGTCTTGCGTATCGCGCTGTCGGTCGGGTCTCCTTCGACGTGAGCTGTGGTGCATCACCCCCGGCGTCGAGGGTACACGTGATGTGTTCGTGTGTCGACACCTAATAAAATGAATAATGACATAAAAAAGGCCTATTGTTTTGCAGGAACGTTGACTCCTTCCTGGTGCGGCAAATCCCGGGCACTCGATATGTCCTACTTTGTGGCACAAGTCATGCCGAAATTCACAGAAAATTTCGGCATGACCTTTGCTAAAAAGTGGACAAATCGAGAACCTAAAATTTGCCGGAATGGAAATGAATCAACATTCCGGCAAAACATAGGCCACTCGGCTTCATTCCCTGGAAACAACAAAAGGCCACTTGGGCACAAGCGAAACATGGTTGTGCAAACACAATTGAGGAATTTGCATATATCCTGACCACTTCAAATTTGCATGTCCTAGCGTTTGACACTAGAAGAAAATCTACACAAATCTCATGCTCTCTCAAACTCAATTCAAAAACCAAATATAGATTATATTTAGTTAACTACTGAACTAAATTACTTTACTCTAAACTAAACCCTACTGCCCTAATTAACATCTAGTTAAACAAACTCAATTCAAAAACTAAACCCTACTGAACTAATTAACATCAACATTATCTACTACTTAACATCTATTATTACCCTAACTAAAAAACATCTACTGTTAACCATACTGCCCTAGTTAACTAGTACCATCACTACTACTAATTAACATCTACTACTACTAAAAATCATTATGTATGAACCCTAGTATTAATTAACATCTACTACTACTGCTAATTAACATGGCAGAGGAAGAAAAAGCTGAGAGAGAGGGGGTGGGGGAGGGGTGGGGGGCTTACAGGGAGGGGAGAGACGGTGGCGGGGAGGTGCTCGGCGACGGAGGTAGGGGCGGCGAGGGCAGGCTCAGGATCGAGAGGCGGCGCTCCTGGGCGGGCTCGGGGGCGGTGAGGTCGAGTGCGGCGGCGGAGAGGTCGAGGGCGGTGACGGTGAGGTCGAGGTCGGCCCGACAGAAGGCGGCGGTGAGGCTGGGCGGCCTCCGGCGGCGGCGGTGAGGATGAGCACGACGTCAACGCCGGCAGGAGATGGCGGCGAAGTGGGGGAGACGGCGGCAAAGAGTGGGGCGAGCGATTTGGGGGAGAAGTGGTGGCTGGGGGGAAACCGTTTTTTGGGTTAAGTCAAAAGTAACGGTAGCGCGTTAAGGAAAACGCGATATAGCTAAGTTAGCTATAGCGCGTTTTCGCAAACGCGCTACTGCTATTCCTTCATCCTTTTTTCCCTTTTTCGTTTATTTTTCTTTACATTTTATATTTTTCCTTTCTCCTTTTTCTATTTCTTTCATTTTCATTTACTTTTCTATTTCTTTTTCATTTTATTTTATTTTCGTTAACAGTAGCGATTTACACGTAAACGCGCTGCTATAAGAATATTAGCAGCAGCGCGGTTTTTGAAAGATCGCTACTACTATGTGTAGCCCATCGGCTTAGTGGTCGAAATTTTACTAGTAGCGAGTTTTCAGCGAGACGCGCTACTGCTATATATGCATCTGCAGCGCACTTATTTGGCACGTGCTACTGCTGTCTAGCAGTGCGGGCTTTTTTAATAAATGCTACTGCTAAAATTCTGTGTATAACGTTTTCCCTCGTAGTGTCCAGCAAACGAAGAATGGATAGGTTTGGTAGGTTCCAAATGACTTGCATGGTTTCACTATCTCCATGTAGCTTTTTTTGGAAATGGAGGCATGCCCCCGGCCTCTGCATCATGATGATGCATGCAGCCATCTTATTAACAATCCACAAAAGTATCGTCATAAAAGTCTTACAGCTCGCAAACGGAGCAGAACAAAGCAAAAAAGGCAAATTACATGCTGACAAAGACGACTGATACGGTAATAAGAAGGATAAGCTCCCTAGACTCCTATCCTGTTATGCGAGCGTCATCCGAACATGTTGAATATAAACCGAGCTACCATCTCCCATTGGTTGCACCCAGTAACCAAAGGCTCCCTGGAGTCCATAGGAGTGAGTAAGGACCACGTACGGAGCCAAGCTGTAGCTCTGAAAATAACCTGCAAGAAAGTTAAAGTGTGTTGTCTGTTAAAAATCATATCATTCCTGCGGTTCCATATAGCCCATAATAGCGCACATATTCCAATTCGAATACGAGCCGCAGTAATATGTTCAACCTCAGCTAACCACGTCCCAAACAGTGACGCAATATCGACTGGAGGATTAATATTGAAAGCTATATGAATCGTTCTTCAAAGTAGCTTGGCAAGTGTGCATTCAAGGAATAAGTGTTGTATTGTTTCATCATGATCACAAAAACAGCACCGCGAACTTCCTACCCATCGCCTTTTAATTAAGTTGTCATTTGGGAGTATCACTTGCTTGTGGACATACCACATAAAGATTTTAATACGCAAAGGAACCTTAACCTTCCAAATGTGCAACGACCTTGAGAGTGGGACCGAATTAATCAAATCCATATAGAATGATTTCACCATAAACATCCCATTCTTAGTTAACTTCCATTATGTCGAATCCGGTTGGTCGGAGAGTTGAACTTCTATCAATCTCCGAACCAAGTGCATCCAGGCGGTCCATCTC
The DNA here is from genome assembly GCF_002162155.2 of Triticum dicoccoides. Taxonomy (NCBI): domain Eukaryota; kingdom Viridiplantae; phylum Streptophyta; class Magnoliopsida; order Poales; family Poaceae; genus Triticum; species Triticum dicoccoides. The sequence continues at coordinate 714,495,067 of NC_041391.1, forward strand.
TCACCAACTAACACACGTCTGAACTAGATGTTCAAGGGAATAGTTTAAAGGACTGTGCCTACGTAATCCTCCTTACATTGCACAATATTATAGAGGGTAGGATATTGGACGGCCAGGGGCATCTCTCCTAACCACGTATCCTCCCAAAATCTTGTTGACATCCCATTGCCAACCAAGAATTTGACCCTACGAAAGAACAGGTCCTTCGTTCGCATAAGTCCCTTCCAGAATGGCGAGTCAGTCGGTTTCATGGTAAGATGGGCTAGTGTTTTCGAGTGCAAATACTTATTGCGCAGGATTTGAGACCACATACCCTCCGATTCTGTCTCTAACCTGTATAACCATTTGCTCATAAGACATTTATTATTAATTTCTAAGTTCTCAATACAGAGACCCCCCTTGGTCTTTAGGTCGGCAAAGGATGTCCCATCGCGCGAGACGGTATATCCTCTTGGCCTCATCAGACTGCCAAAATAAACGAGATCTAAAGAAATCAAGTCGCTTCCGAACCCCTTTCGGAATTTTGAAGAACGAAAGTAGAAACATCGGCATACTAGTCAGTACTGAGTTAATCGGGACTAGCCGACCTCCATATGACATAAGCTTGCCCTTCCAGGAGCTAAGTTTTTTTCAATTCATTCTTCAATACAGTTCCATTCTTTATTAGATAACTTACGGTGATTGATACGTCTCCGTCGTATCTGTAATTTTTGATTGTTCCATGCCAATATTCTACAACTTTCATATACTTTTGGCAACTTTTTATATTATTTTTGGGACTAACCTATTGATCCAGTGCCCAGTGCTAGTTCCTGTTTGTTGCATGTTTTATGTTTCGCAGAAAACCCATATCAAACGGAGTCCAAACGGGATAAAAATGGACGAAGAATATTTTTGGAATATTTGTGATATTTGGGAAGAAGAATCAACGTGAGACGGTGCCCGAGGGGGCCACGAGGCAGGGGCCACGCCCCCAGGGGGCAGGCACGCCCCTGACCGTCATGGGCACCCCGTAAGGCGGTTGCTGCTCTTCTTTTGCCGCTGGAAAGCTATTTTTCTGGAAAAAATTGTGTCAAAGGTTTCAATCCAATCGGAGTTACAGATCTCCGCATATATAAGAAATGGTGAAAAGGCAGTATCTGAGAACGCAGAAACAGAGAGAGATAGAGAGACAGATCCAATCTCGGAGGGGCTCTCGCCCCTCCCACGCCATGGAGACCATGGACCAGAGGGGAAACCCTTCTCTCATCTAGGGAGAAGGTCAAGGAAGAAGAAAAATAAGGGGGGCTCTCTCCCCCTCGCCTACCGTGGCGCCGGAACGCCGTCGGGGGCCATCATCATCTCCGCGATCTACACCAACACCTCCGCCATCTTCACCAACATCTCCATCACCTTCCCCCATCTATATTCAGCGGTCCACTCTCCCGCAACCCGCTGTATCCTCTACTTGAACATGGTGCTTTATGCTTCATATTATTATTCAATGATGTTTTGCCATCCTATGATGTCTGAGTAGATTTTTGTTGTCCAACAGGTGATTGAGGAATTGCTATGATTGGTTTAATTTGCTTGTGGTTATGTTGCTGTCCTATGGTGCTCTCCGTGTCGCGCAAGCGTGAGGGATTCCCGCTGTAGGGTGTTGCAATACGTCCATGATTCGCTTATAGTGGGTTGCTTGAGTGACAGAAGCATAAACCCGAGTAAGGGGGTTGTGGCGTATGGGATAAAGGGGACTTGATACTTTAATGCTATGGTTGGGTTTTACCTTAATGATATTTAGTAGTTGCGGATGCTTGCTAGAGTTTCAATCATAAGTGCATATGATCCAAGAAGAGAAAGTATGTTAGCTTATGCTTCTCGCACATAAAACTTGCTATCGGTCTAGTAAAGTAGTCAATTGCTTAGGGACAATTTCACAACTCCTACCACCACTTTTCCACACTCGCTATATTTAATTCATTGCTTCGTTATCTAAAACATCCCCTAGTTTTTATTTATGTGCTCTTTATATTCTTGCAAACCTATCCAACAACACCTACAAAGTACTTCTAATTTCATACTTGTTCTAGGTAAAGCGAACGTTAAGCGTGCGTAGAGTTGTATTGGTGGTCAATATAACTTGAGGGAATATTTGTTTTACCTTTAGCTCCTCGTTGGGTTCGACACTCTTACTTATCAAAAGAGTCTACAATTGATCCCCTATACTTGTGGGTTATCAGTGATGGATCAGTATACCCAAGTAACTGATTGGTAAAGCACATAATTCACATCCAAACAATTTTCTATAAGTGTGTTCCTCGTCTTTGGCCTTCCCAAATCAGAACAACTCGCTCTTATTAAAATTAATTTTTAAGCCAGACAATTGTTTGAAGAGACACAAGATAACTTTCATATTACGTGCCTTAGCCATGTCATGTTCCACGAATAGGATAGTGTCATCAGCATACTGTAGAATGGATACCCCTCCATCGACTAGATAAGGAACTAGACCCTCTACATGACCATGCTACTTGGCCCTGCCAATAATGACGGCCAGCATATCTGCCACAATATTGAACAGAAGAGGAGACATGAAATCCCCTTGTCTCAACCCCTTGCGTGTCTGAAAATAGTGACGGCCAGCATGTCTCCATGTAGCTAACCCGGTCAATTCTAGATTGAGCTTAACGAGATTCTCGAGCCCCTTGATCCATTATGGCAAACAATTTAGGCAGCCACGCAGTTTGATGGTCTGCAATTTTTCCGGAGGCCAAGACATATCATGCAAGCAATCATATAAATCTTTTTTTCTGACCGAACTGACGAAGATTCCAGACAGCTGAGTCTGGAAATGGCTAAACAGAACTCTGCACAATTTTCCATGTTGATGCCAAACACTCCTAACTTGCGCATACGACCAGAGCCGAATATGTATCTGATGTTGGAAGGTAGGAGATGTCCAAACACCTTCTTAGAGAAAGGAATCTGAGATGAATAAGCTTCCCAACAATCTCAAGGTGATGATTAGTGAGACCTATTGTATCTTCAAGGTCCAGCACCCGAAGAAATCTCATCTTATTGGAAATGTAAAATGGCATGTACTTGCCATACACCGTCAATGACAATATAAAGGACAGTTCCATAGTGCTCTGGAACCCACGCTCATCTCCCTTCCAATTGCTGCTTATGGCTAGGTGACGCACCGCACCATGAGCTACAACCTTCCTCTAGCCTGAACACAAGATTTTCCTCCAGTCTGTGGTTGTTGGATCGAAGGTGGTGCAAAAGTAGCGGGATGTAGACGGTATGTGACGTCTTTGTCTTCCGTTGTCTTCTCCAGAGGTATCTAGCTATTGTGGTGTCTATAGACGGATAAGGACGGATGGTATAGACGACTTCAATGACGGATTTTTGCACTCCGTTGGAAACACAAGATCTCTGATCGGGCTATGTCGACACGCGTATGCGTCGTGTCCTTGCTGAAGATGGTGGACTAAAGCTTGGCTTTGGGGATGAGAATCCGGTGTTCAACCTTGTGGTGGACTCGCCATCATCAGCGCACGTGCGGCGATTCCTTCTTGAAGGCGTAGCACAGGAATTGTGTATTTTTTGTTTCTCATGTGTCTTGTAACATAGGGTTAGTGGCTTTCTCAGGAAGTTACTGTCGTGAGGTATACAGCCTCAGGGTTTGTTTTCCACTTTATTTCCGGGTCGAGGTTGTTCGGCTGCTGGATTTTGCATTATTAATAATACATGGTTGCGTGCATCATTCTGATGCAGAGGCCAGAGGTCATCCTCCTTTCCTATAAAAAAAGCTGCTAGCAGCCAAATCCTTATATGTTGTAAACTGAATGCTGAGTTGGTAATGTCAAGCTTCTCTCTATGAGTTTCATGAAGTATCTATCCGCTCGGATCTATCCTGCGAGTAAGCTTCTGCAATCCATAGGTACACCAAACGTCTCCGGCTAACATTGCGGTCTTCGGAAAAGATGGAAATGTACAAAAGTAAGACTTGAGGCAAAAGGGTAAGCCATAAGGACTGTTTTTATTACCTCAAACTTTGGTTGGTCTGCCAAGAAACCACCTATAGTGACTATAGCAAGAGGTAGTCCATTGCATTTCCTTAGGATGATTTTCCGGGTTCGACCAATTTTGGAGTAGTGCTTGGCCAATTTGTGGATTTATTCTTAAATTCGTACAATTGTGGAAACTTTCACAAGGCATATTTTTAAACATGTGGATATCTTTTTTTTAATTCCATGAAACGTTTTGAGTGGTACAAACAATAATTTCAAACTATGTGAACTACTCCCTCCGTCCCATAATATAAGTGTCTTTTTTACACTAGTGCTTATATTATGGGATGGAGGGAGTAGTTTTTATATTTTCATCTTTTTTTCCAAATCTCGTGAATGAATTTCTATACATGTGAATATATTTTTAATGTCGCGAATAGTTTTTTTAATGGTTGTAACATTTTTCAAAAATTGGGTGAACAGGTTTTTTTACACTACATTAACCTTTTATAAATGCGGTGATCATTTTATAAATGCCATGAAAATAATTTTAAAATTTTTAACATGCAAACATTTTTGAAATGTCAAGAACATGTGTTTCAACGGTACAAATCTTTTTTAAAATTTTTACAAAGAATTTATTCATATTCCGTGAACATTTTTTAAATGCACAGTGAACCTTTTTAAAAGAGAAAGTAAACTAGTTTTCATTTAGAAATTTTAAAGAAAAGTAAGAAAACAAAGGAATAAAAACAAACGAGTGAAAGAAATGAGCGTAACGAAGGAACTAACTATAAGTAGGCCGGTTCACTAGAGTCTCTTCGCTTGATCACTACATTCCTAGAGCCCCTGCCTGAACCTAGGCCTAGCACTTCACCGATCGAGCTGCACCTCAGTATGTATATACCGAAAAAGGGTTTCCCCCCGCTTTGTATTCCAAAGCACCAACACCGATACAGAGCAGACGCTGGGGCGAGCAGCACAATAAGCCAAAGAAAAAGAAAAAGAAACAATGCCAACACCGGCACCTCGACAGACGCGAATGATCTACAACCGCTGCGCCCTCCGAAATCTACCCACCACGATCCTAGGCTCCGATCCTCCGAGTACCAAGCAGCACCTCCAGGAAGGAAACGACGCCGACGACGTTGCTGCCCGGACGTATCCTAGGGTTTCCCCCGGCACACGGAGGGTAGAGGGGAATGAATACCACCGGCACCCTCCAGGAAGGAATGGTGGCACCCGCAGGCGTCACCGCACCGGAGCTGGAAGATCCGGCAAAGATTTCTCCCCACTCCAAACCCCATCGCCCAACCGAATCGAAGCCAACCAACCAGCTCGCCGTCTACCACCTTGCGCCATCACGGTTGCGCCACCACCCATGCCGCCTCACTGCGAACGCCACCACGAGGCCAAGAGACCCGAAGAGAAACGCCAAACGACGGAAGCAGCGGCACCGCTACCGAGCAGGAGGGACCCACCTCCCCCGCCAACGTGCGCCCTGGCACCGTCGCGGTCGCCGGCCGGACGCGGCAGCAGGGCACACCAGGCCACCCCTGGCCCGGCCGGACCCAACGGGCCCGCAAAGCCCCGCCGTCCACGCTGCAGCAATTTGGTATCCGCGTCGCCAGCCCGCCGCCGCTCGCCGCCACGCCCCGGCCTCCTGGAGGTCGCGCCGCAGGCTCACCCCGCCGCCGGCCCGCCCGGGCCCAGATCTGGGCCGAGCGGGTGCCGCCAGGAC
>NC_041391.1:714501620-714529865 GCF_002162155.2 Triticum dicoccoides
CGCCAGGACGCGCCGCCGCGCTACCCCGCCACCAATGGCGACGCCGCCGTCCAGCCATCCGCCCGCGCAGCGCCGGGACCCCGCCGCCACGCCAGACCGCCGCCGCCTAGGGACACCCCACAGCCCGCTCCGTCCCGCGCCAGAGGAAGCCGAGAGGGGAAAAGCGTGGGGGCCGCTGCCGCCAGCGTCGCCCGGGCCAGGCCCGGCGGCGAGCGCCGACGATGGCGGCGGGGAGGGAAGGAGGAGGGGGGGTCGCTGGAGAAGGAGCTCGGGGCGCGGCCGGTCGCCGGCGGGGGCGACGCGGTCGCGAGAGCCCGAGAGGGAGTCGCCTTTTTCGAGGGTACGTGGGGCGCTGTCCTCAGTATGTATATGGTGCCATGCTCCGGCGCCATTGGCTGCTGGCGAGGATTTTGGCGGGCGCCCTGATGATGTATGTACTTGCCATACCCACTTCATGTCCTCAATGCCATGCGCAGATGAGGTTCTCCCTCCCTTCATCTATAAGCTGCACATGATGGTGTAGATTATATGTGGTTACAGCGTTCATTCTGCATTTCTGCTGACAGGTGAAAGACAGAGCCGAGAGACTGACATGATGATTACCAAGGAGGACAGAAGAAAAGGAATATGATCGATGCAAAACACTGTCGAGGTCTCTGCATCTAATACAAACAGTTTACAACTACCAAAGGTATTACTGCCGCCTTATCAGAACAGCCCACCCAACAATGGTATCTACAGTTCGCCGGCCGGAACATACAGAATTACAGATACAGAGCATATTGTACTGGAGTGCCGGCTCATTCTTCGCCAAATCAAAGCAGAGCCCCAAAGCAGAAATGGCATCATGATCACCAAGGGCAAAAGAAAAGGGTTACATTGCATCGCAGATGATACAACATAGTACAGAGTACTGACGAATTTTCTGCATCTAGTCCAAACAGTTTACAATCCCCAAAGCTATCGCCATACCCTTATTAGGCAGCCCAGCAATGGTGTACACACATCGCCGGACCTTACTGTTAGAATAAATCTGAGTCGCTCCGTCGATCTACTGAGGACCAAGCAATCACACCAACACGACCGAGATTTGTTAACGAGGTTCATCATCATGGCTACATCCCGGGGCAATGACTACGGACGCTCTTCCCCATGGCACCGCTACAATACTGCACCCTGGCCGCCCGGGCGCCGGCACACGTTGCCGGCTCCCCCGCGTGCCCGTGCTATTATGTTGGCGCATAGGTTACATCGTATATCTACCCGTATTATATATGAGAGGCCTAGGATACAAGTGTCCTACTTAGACACGACTCCATATCCTGTCTACACACCGTACGATTCTAAGTCCAGTTGTAACCTAACATGTACAGTAATATTCGACACAACTCTAACAAACTCCACCTTGACGAATATTGTCCACCACCCTGGATTCGTCCATGCGTCAAACCCCTATGTACATTGGACTTGAGATACGCCATGAGCATCGCTGCTACTCCCAGCCTCCACGTGACTCCACCTGCAACTGTAGTCCCTTCTCGTTTTCTTCACAGTCAGCACTCGAGCAAAATTAAGTTCCACTTTACTCTACCTTGTGCTCCCAACTTTCGGAGTATCCGCTCAACGCCATCACACATCGACCGCTGACCTGCATGAAACTGAACAACTCACATATTGGACGTCACATATAAGAGTTACCTGAACTCAACATCACCGCTCTTTCTTGACCGCCTCTCTGAAACTTGAAGTAATTTCACCGTTGCCCTTTGTTACCTTGAGTCAAATTCACAGTTGTCTCACCCTTTTTCCGGATAGTCTCTGACATGTCCCACAGCGTATCATGAGCAAGGTTCGAGGAGTTTGCGAAATCGTTGATCTAGAGGAGATTACTCGTCAGATCGGATCATGTTTGATACAGGGAAGCTGCACGCTCGTGAGAGCACTAGCGTACGTGTAAAGCAGCGATGGGAGATCAGCCAACTGAGTTCGGTCGTCGGGGATGTCGATAATCACGGTCACACGGGTTGCATCGGAGCGACGCTGGACGAGGCGCTTGTTGGCGAAAAATCAAAAGAAGCAATAGAGGGTAGCAACGACAGGTAGCAGTGCTTGCGCTTACTATCTCGGCTAGATCGGATCAGCAGGAACGCGAGCGAAACGGAGCTACATGTGAGATTTGTTCGGGGAAAAAAATTGGCATGTGCGTTCAGGCAAGAGGTAAATCAAGCGGCGGATAGAATTCACTAGAGTTTGATCCATCGAGAAAGGGCTGAGGCAAAAGGCAACAAAGGGCATTGAAAGTCGTGCCTGGAAACAACCGTACGTGAAGTGTTGGTGGTAACTAAAGATTAATTCCTTGGTAGTTTCTGCTTTGCACTGGGAGTAGGCTTTGTTGGGAATTTGGCACAAAACGAATGCAGGAGTTGTTGCAGGAAACTGGAGCCGGCTAAGATGGAAGTATCATGTGATGGTTGATATTCGCACAAGATGATTTGGAAGCCTGTAGCGTGTCGTGCAGAGATCATGCATACACAGGGCGTCAAGGCAATGCACATATGTGCGGGCGGACACGACGCGGGGTGGAGCATGGTTGCAGTCGAGTAATTTCAGCTGGATCAGATTGGATTGTCTGACGGATCAAGAGGGATGTCGGTCAAAGCAGAAGATGACGGTGATTTCAGTGACGACAACATAAGAGCGTGATGCTGATGGTGGCCAAACTTCTGGGGCATGGAAACACGTGGTGCAAGTACGAGGGCTTGTGCAGCTTCGACAGGACGATGACGCAGGGTTGATTCAAGACAGTGTACGCATGAGAGTTTGAAGTCGACAGGGCGCGGGTAGCATGGCCAGCTACATGGAGTCATGTTGAAGGTGGAGGTGGAGTCCGACGAAAGATTTCACTCTGTGCGGATGGAGGGGCTACGGCGTAAGTCGACAGAGAGTCGAAGCCTATTTCAGCGGAGTTGCGAGAGACACGTGGATCGGACTGGGTACCAGTGGTCTGATGGAGACGTGATACTCGGCATCGGTCGGTCATGATCGATGGTTCTCTGCAGTCGGGGTTGAGGCAGTGGGAGCTAGCTACCCGGAAGACTCGACTAGGACAGCAGAGGCTCGACGCGGTGATAGCGGCGAGGCGTGCGGTAAGCACGAGACACAGCGACAGGCCAGGGCACTGGTGGTCCGACATGTGGTTAGACAAAGTGTGCAGGGGTGCTGAAGCAGTGTTGACGAGTACCAGATTCAAGTTGGTGGCTGGGTCTATCGATGCTAGTTGATGGACAGGAGTTGACCATGGAGAATCTGAAAAAGTAGCGAAAAGTCTGAAATTGTCAAAGGCTGATAGAGTACATGACCGTATATTCTGTGGTGTTTAGTGCATATGTCAAAGTGCAGATGACTAGTACAGAAGGAGGCGGATTGCTATACACCGAGGACCACATCATCATAGCTACATCCCCGGGGCATGACTACGGACGCTCCTCCCCATGACACCGCTACAATACCGCACCCTGGCTGCCCGGACGCCGGCACACGTTGCCGGCTCCCCCGCATGCCCGTGCTATTATGTTGCCATAGGTTACATCATGTATCTACCCCTACTATATATGAGAGGCCTAGGATACAAGTGTCCTACTTGGACACGACTCCATATACAACTGTAACCTAACTTGTACAGTAATATTCGACACAACTCTTACACTTATAGATACAGGGCATCATACATTGCCGTGGCTAGTCATTCTTCGGAAAATCAAAGATATATCCCGAGCGGATATTTAGGACGGAAGTAGTCCCAGGTTTCTGAGCTCATTCCATTTTCAAGACTGGCCGATTCTTATTCCCATCAAGCTGCAGCTGCAACTCCTTCCTGACTTGTTCTTGCACGAGTTTGTTATGTTGTTCTTGTCGTTTCCGCCATTCAGTCTCTCCTTCCCCCATTCTTTCCATTCCCCTATCTTTTGATGATTTGGGCGTATACCAGGGATGTCGAACACTAAGCCGTACTTCCTTGATACTTTCGAGAAGTTCTAGCCCAGAGAAGGCAATTTCAGTATCTCCAAGGCTAAGGGTCAGCAACTCAAAATTGGGCACTGGTTCTTCCTCAAACTTCACTAATTTAATTTCCATACTTGTGTAAAAAAGAGCAAGCACCGTGAGCCTTTTGAAAAGGCCAGCCTGGAACTGGAGTACATCGATCTCAAACCCACAATCCCACAAACCCATAATGTATAGGTTTGGTAGGTTCCCAAGGACTTGCATGGTTTCAAGGTTTCCTGATAGCTTGCTGAGTTCTAACTTGAGCTTCACGAGATTCTGGAGCCCCTTGATCCATTCCGGCAATTTTGCTAGGCTGCCGGATAGCTTGAGGCTCTGCAGGTTTTTCGGGACTGTGGACATGCCATCCAAACAGCCATTTAGGCTATCACCTGACCGCACTGACAATGATTCAAGATGGCTGAGACTGGAAATGGCCGCACAGAAACCCGAACCATTTTTCTTGTTGATACCGACCACTCCTAGCTTCTCCAGGCCGGTGAGACCTTTTATCTCTTTTATAATGGCATTTCCCCAAGCAAGGTGAACATACCGCAGGGTACGTAGGGCCTTCAGTTTCCTCGTCCCTCTTGGCACCTTAACACCAGAACCGTTTATGCCCCTAATGATATTAGGGTAGATTAAGCAACAAGCAAGATGGAAAGCGTCACACCTGCCATATCCCTCCATGTTTGAAAGATCCAGTGAGCAGCATGCTACACATAAACCAAGTTGCATTTCACAAATGCCTTTACACTTTGAGAAACAATTTCCTTCATTATCCCCTGAACCATTACCAGCATGGAGACAACATAGCTTACTAAGCTTGATGGTGGTTTTGGGCAACATAGCTATACCCGTCCCTTTGATGTCTAGTGTCTCAAGTTGTCTTAGATTACCCACCGAATCTGGGAGGGAAAAGATATCATAACACCCACATAGAGAGAGGTACCTCAGATGAAGAAGCTCCCCAATATGCTCAAGGTGATGATCTCTTAACCCTTCTGTTCCTTCCAGGTCCAGCACCAGAAGAAACCTCATCTTATCACAAATGTAAAATGGCTTCCACTTACCAAACGTTGTCAATGACCTTATACAGGACAGCTCTACGGTGCTCTCCAACCCACGCTCATCTCCCTCCAGTTGCTGCTTATGGCAAGGTGACGCACGCACCGTGCGTGTTTGAGCTGCGGCCTTCCTCCTGCCTGAAAACAAGATTTTCCTCCATTGACTTTGCAATGCTGATATCACGGATCAGATCATGTAGCTGGCAGGAGTCAAATCCTTGTATGCTGCAAACTGACTGCTGAGTTGGTAATAACATGCTTCTCTCTACGAGTTCCATGAAGTATCTATCTGCTGTGGCCTTGTCTCGAGCATAACCTTCAGCGATCCATCGGTAAGCCAAACGTCTCCGGCTAACATTGCGGTATTCAGGGAAGATGGACGTGTACAAGAAACAAGACTTGAGATAATAGGGTAGGCCATCATAACTTTTCACGAGGACTGTTTTTATGACCTCAAACTTCGGATTCATCACTAGCTCAACACTGATATGCTCGTTCAGTTTCCTCCACTCTGCAGCAGTTTTTGTTGGTTGATCAGCCAAGAAGCCACCTATGATGACTATTGCAAGGGGAAGTCCATTACACTTCATTAGGATTAGTTTTGCTGGTTCAACCAATGTAGGATATTGCTCAGCCAAATCAGTAGTCCTATTCTTAAATACCTGCAATTGTAGGAAATATAATTAGTCATTTAACTATAAATTAATTAGGTGCATGCAAACCACTGTTCGTAGATTACTTAATAGCTAGCTAGCCTTCCCCCAGTCTAGGTGGCAAGTACTCCCTCCATCCAGAAATACTTGTCATCAAGATGAATAAAAGGATGTATCTAGATGTATTTTAGTTCTATATACATCTCTTTTTATCCATTTTGACGACAAGTATTTTCGGACGGAGGGAGTACATGATAGGCTATGTAATGGTGAAAATGCTCTTTAAGGCCCGAGAGACAGGTTGCCCTGTTGTCGGAGCTGCTCAGACACATGGAGATCATATTCCCGTCAGTATAGTATAAACTTGACGGACATGCATTTTGTAATTCGTACAGTTCCAGGACCCACCATCCGCACAGCAGGGACCATAAACAAGCACTGTAGGCATCACATACAGGTCAGGGAAGGACAAATGGACATGGGCCGGTATAGTGCTGCTAATGATTATTACTCCCTTTGTCCCATAAGATAAGACCGTTTTTGACCCTAGTGTATTGTCAAAAATGTTCTTTTATTATGGTCTGGAGGGAGTAACATTTAAATACGACATTAAGTGTACAATTTATTATACCGAATGCATATCAGCAACAAAATGGCGGAATCAACATTGATATGTTCCTCAGAAACACAGACTATATATCTTATTTTGTTCATGATTAATTTTTGCTTGTAAATTTGTAGATCCATGAACATTTCCACAACATTACTGAACTCTAAAGACGAACTACATTTAGTAATGAGTAGCAAGATTAATCTCGAGCAAAACAAAAGTTCAGGATTAAATATTTGCTTCTAAAACTCTACATTCATCAACATTTCCAAAGTACTACTCAAGTCTCAAGATGAACCACATTAAGTAACTATTAGAAAGAGCAATCTGAACCAAAAAATCAGTGCAATCAGGCGGTACAATCTGCTAATCACAGTAATAAGTATTGATCTACCAAACTATGAATGAGATCATGAGGTTGTTAGACTTAAACACAAATTAGTACACGGCAGGTGTACGTGGTCTTGTAGGATTCCTAGTCCAACTAGGATTAGTTTTCCTGACCGACCTGGTCATGTAGCTAGCTAGTTTAGACTAGTATATATACATGTACCTGGCCCTGTAATCTAACACATCGTGAGTTGAAGCAATAAAGAAACGCACGATACATGCGTCTGGCCATCAGATCGATTCTTTGTATTGTGCTGGTTACGTGAGATAGCTAGATCGATTGGAACGCTTCCGGCTAGAAGTGCTCATACGTACTAGTACTAGTAGATCAGACAAAGGATTGATTACTAGCTGAAGGCTAGCTTTGCTACGGTGCGCCTCGGCGTAAAAGCAACTCGTCGAGCTCATCAGTGAGCTTCGTCTGTCGTCGTCGTTGCCTGTCGCTGGAAGTACTTGGCGTCGGGACTGGGCCAACAATTGGTACTCAACAAAATGAAATGAAGATTGAGAAAAACAAATTGGGATGCAGTTGTTTGTCACAGCCTCCATGCTAAAAAATGGTCAATACACCAACCAAACAATTTTAAATTAAAATTTTCTAAAAAAAAGTTGCTTGTGAATGCATGGGATTTATAAGTATCTTTATCTCGTGTAAAAGGAAATGACAAGGTGAGATGAAAAATCTTGACAAAACATGAATCGGAAAACAAGTGATTCCCCATGGTTTGACAAAAACAATGCACCGTCCAAGTCGACGGGTGGCAGCGGTACTGCTGCATCACGTGGCTCTATTATCGAGCAACGGTTCCACATCTGGCTGGGCCCCTCCCCCGGCTTGATTTTTTTTGAGCAGGGGTAGGGGCTCGAAGGCAGAAGCTGCCATTTCATATCAAATTAAATACAACACAGCATTGAGGACCTTGAAGGAAACAGAAAATTACAACATGATCCTCCCTTTTTGTAAATAGGACCCAATTGCGTCCTATCTCACACAGCAACCTCGCCAGAGACTCCATGGCCATTGTCTCTGACACAAACCTTTCCAACGATGGTGGATAACGGCCTCACTTGGAAGTTGAATATGGAACACCAGAAGCAATACATTTGTTGATATACAACTTGTGTGGCCGAGGTTGATGCAATGGGATGAAGGAAACGCTAGATCCACAAGGCAGCTCATAGTCCCGAAAGAAATCCAGCTCGACGAAGGAAGCAACCGGATCCGCCTCTTCCTATCCACGTGGCACCACGCTGGTGAAAAAGAACCGGTGGTTCCAAATGTGGACGACAAGGGGCTCTCCCGATCTTATCGCTGATGCTTTCGCCAAATCCACCGTTGCCGCCTCTATCCACCATGGAAGTCGGCCAGAGAAGGAGGAATGCAAGCTCCGTACAATGCTCGCTCGCAAAGCAAAGCATGTAGATGACATATCGCCAAACCATGACATAACACCAAGATTAACTAGGACTACTACGATTCTAATATACATAAGAAAGACCTGAGAATCTCTTCGCAGACACCGCCGACCGGCTTCAACATCAGATGATGTGTTAGATCCGGTTGGGCAGCCCTGGACAACTCTGAAGAAAGAGGGCGACGAAAGAGAATTGAAGGGGACGGGAACATGGAGCGTGTAGTGTCGGTCGCTAGTAGTGTGGGTGTGAGCGGCAGGGCATCAAATGGTGATGTGTGGGAATGATACGTCTCCAATGTATCTATAATTTTTTATTGTTCCATGCTATTATATTACCCTTTTTGGATGTTTATAAGCTTTACTTTACACATTTATATCATTTTTGGGACTAACCTACTAACCGGAGGCCCAGCCCGTATTGCTGTTTTTTGCCTATTTCAGTATTTCGAAGAAAAGGAATATCAAACGGAGTCCAAACGGAATGAAACCTTCGAGAGCGTGATTTTTGGAACGAACGCGATCCGGAGGACTTGGAGTGCAAGCCAAGAAGCAGCCGAGGCGGCCACGAGGGTGGAGGGCGCGCCCCTATCTCGTGGGCCCCTCGGGCGGCCACCGACCTACTTCTTCCTCCTATATATACCCACGTACCCCGGAAACATCCATGGAGCCAACGAAAAACAATTTCCACCGCCGTAACCTTCTGTATCCGCGAGATCCCATCTTGGAGCCTTCGCCGGTGCTCCGCTGGAGGGGGAATCGACCAGGGAGGGCTTCTACATCAACACTATAGCCCCTCCGATGAGTTGTGAGTAGTTTACCACAGACCTTCGGGTCCATATTATTAGCTAGATGGCTTCTTCTCTTTTTGGATCTCAATACCATGTTCTCCTCGATCTTCTTGGAGATCTATGCGATGTAACTCTTTTTACGGTGTGTTTGTCGAGATCCAATGAATTGTGGGTTTATGATCAAGTTTATCTATGAGAAATATTTGAATCTCCTCTGAATTCTTTTATGTATGATTGAGTTATCTTTGCAAGTCTCTTCGAATTATCAGTTTGGTTTGGCCTACTAGATTGATCTATATTGCAATGGAACAAGTGCTTAGCTTTGGGTTCAATCTTGCGGTGTCCTTACCGAGTGACAATAGGGGTTGCAAGGCACATATTGTATTGTTGCCATCGAGGATAAAAAGATGGGGTTTATATCATATTGCATGAGTTTATCCCTCTACATCATGTCATCTTTCTTAATGCGTTACTCTATTCTTATGAACTTAATACTCTAGATGCATGCTGGATAGCGGTTGATGTGTGGAGTAATAGTAGTAGGTGCAGGAAGGAGTCGGTTTACTTGTCACGGACGTGATGCCTATATACATGATCATGCCTAGATAATCTCATAATTATTCGCTTTTCTATCAATTGCTCGACAGTAATTTATTCACCCACCGTAATACTTATGCTATCTTGAGAGAAGCCACTAGTGAAACCTATGGCCCCCGGGTCTATCTTTTATCATATAAACTTTCAATCTACTTTTATTTGCATCTTTACTTTTCCTATCTATATTATAAAATACCAAAAATATATTTATCTTATCATACTATCTCTATCAAATCTCACTTCTGCAAGTGGCAGTGAAGGGATTGACAACCCCTTTATTGCGTTGGTTGTGAGTTCTTTGTTTGTTTGTGTAGGTGTGTGGGACTTTTGAGGAGCCTCCTACTGGATTGATACCTTGGTTCTCAAAGCCTGAGGGAAATACTTACGCTACTATTGCTGCATCACCCTTTCCTCTTCAAGGAAAACCAACGCAAGCTCAAGACGTAGCAAGAAGGCTTTCTGGTGCCGTTGCCGGGGAGGTCTTCGCTCAAGTCAAGACATACCAAGTACCCATCACAAACTCATCTCCCTCGCATTTACATTATTTGCCATTTGCCTCTCATTTTCCTCTCCCCCACTTCACCCTTGCCGTTTTATTCGCCCTCCTTTTCCCAATCTCCTCTCTCTCTCTTTCGCTTGCCTTTTTTCTGTTTGCTTGTGTGTTGGATTACTTGTTGCCATGGCACAAGATAATACCAAATTGCGTGATTTCTCCAATACCAATAATAATGATTTCCTTAGTACTCCGATTGCTCCTCTTAATGATGTTGAGTGTTGTGAAATCAATACTGCATTGCTGGATCTTGTTATGAAAGATCAATTCGCTGGCCTTCCTAGTGAAGATGCCGCTACCCATCTAAACAACTTTGTTGATTTGTGTGATATGCAAAAGAAGAAAGATACGGATAATGATATTGTTAAATTGAAGTTATTTCCGTTTTCACTTAGAGATCGTGCTAAAGTTTGGTTTTCATCTTTGCCTAAAAATAGTATTGATTCTTGGAATAAGTGCAAAGATGCATTTATCTATAAATATTTCCCTCCCGCTAAGATCATTACTCTTAGGAACGATATTATGAATTTTAAACAACTTGGTCATGAGCATGTTGCCCAATCTTGGGAAAGAATGAAATTGATGATTCGCAATTACCCTACTCATGGTTTGAATTTATGGATGATCATACAAAATTTTTATGCCGGTTTGAACTTTGCTTCTCGAAATATTTTAGATTCGGCCGCGGGAGGCACGTTTATGGAAATCACTTTAGGAGATGCTACAAAACTTCTTGATAATATTATGGCTAATTATTCTCAATGGCACACCGAAAGATTTTCTAGTAAAAAGGTGCATGCTATAGAAGAAATTAATGTTTTGAGTGGAAAGATGGATGAACTTATGAAATTGTTTGCTACTAAGAATGCTCCTCTTGATCCTAATGATATGCCTTTGCCTACTTTGATTGAGAATAATAATGAATCCAT
The DNA here is from genome assembly GCF_002162155.2 of Triticum dicoccoides. Taxonomy (NCBI): domain Eukaryota; kingdom Viridiplantae; phylum Streptophyta; class Magnoliopsida; order Poales; family Poaceae; genus Triticum; species Triticum dicoccoides. The sequence continues at coordinate 714,512,664 of NC_041391.1, forward strand.
AGATGTGAATTTTGTTGGTAGGAATAGTTTCGGTAACAATGCTTATAGAGGAAATTTTAATTCTAGACCGTTCCCTAGTAATTCCTCTAATAATTATGGAAATTCCTATAATAATTCTTATGGTAATTTTAATAAGATGCCCTCTGATTTTGAGAATAGTGTTAAAGAATTTATGATCTCTCAAAAGAATTTTAATGCCTTGCTTGAAGAAAAAATGCTCAAACTTGATGATTTGGCTAGGAACATTGATAGACTTTCGCTTGATGTTGATTCTCTAAAACTTAGATCTACTCCTCCTAAGCATGATTTCAATGAGTCTCTCAAAGCAATGAGAATTTCCATTGATGAGTGCAAGGAAAGAACCGCTAGATTGCGTGCTAAGAAAGATTGCTTTGTAAAGGCGTGTTCTTCTAGTTTCCATGAAAATAATGATGAAGATCTTAAAGTTATTGATGTGTCCCCTATTAGATCTTTGTTTTGCAATATGAATCTTAATAATAATGGGACTAGAGATGAGTCAACTTTAGTTAGAAGGCATCCCAATAATTCGGAGTTTTTAGATCTTGATGCTAAATTTGGTAAAAGAGGGATTGGAGAGGTCATGACTTTAAATAGCATTGAACCCACTATCTCGGGTTTCAAGGAATTTGATTATGATAATTGTTCTTTAGAAGGTTGTATTTCCTTGTTGCAATCCATTGTTAATTCTCCTCATGCTTATAGTCAAAATAAAGCTTTTACCAAACATATCGTTGATGCCTTGATGCAATATTTTAGTGAAAAACTTAATTTGGAAGTTTCTATACCTAGAAAACTTAATGATGAGTGGGAACCTACTATAAAGATTAAAATTAAAGATCATGAGTGTTATGCTTTGTGTGATTTGGGTGCTAGTGTTTCCATGATTCCGAAAGCTTTATGTGATATTCTAGGTTTCCATGATCATGATGATTGCTCTTTAAATTTGCACCTGGCGGATTCCACCATTAAAAAGCCAATGGGAAGGATCAATGATGTTCTCATTGTTGCAAACAGAAATTTGGTGCCCGTAGATTTTATTGTTCTTGATATAGATTGCAATCTTTCTTGCCCTATTATTCTTGGTAGACCTTTCCTTAGAACGATTGGCGCGATTATTAATATGAAGGAAGGGAATATTAGATTCCAATTTCCATTAAAGAAAGGCATGGAGAACTTTCCAAGAAAGAAAATCAATTTACCTTATGAATCTATCATGCGAGCTACTTATGAATTGAGTGACAAAGATGGCACTACTTAGATCTATCTTCTCTTTTATGCCTAGCTAGGGGCATTAAACGATAGCGCTAGTTGGGAGGCAACCCAATTTTATTTGTGTTTTTTGTTTCGGTTCTGTTTAGTAATAAATTTTGCATCTACTTTCTGTTTAGATGTGTTTTTATGTTTTAATTAGTGTTTGTGCTAAGTAGAACCTATAGGATAACCTACAGTGATAATTAATTTGATTCTGCTAAAAAACAGAAACTTTGCACGCACGAAATTAGTTTTGTTAAATCAAAAAAACGTGCTTTTGCATTGATTCTTTTTGCTGTAGATCAATAGACAAAAATTCCAGGACTTCCTGTTTTGGTAGGATTTTTAGAGTTCCAGAAGTTTGCGTTAGTTACAGATTGCTACAGACTGTTCTATTTTTGACAGATTCTGTCTTTCGTGTGTTGTTTGCTTATTTTAATGCATCTATGGCTAGTATTAAGTGGTATAAACCATAGAGAACTTGAAATACAGTAGGTTTAACATCAATATAAAAAAAGAATGAGTTCATTACAGTACCTTATGTGGTGGTTTTGCTTTCTTTCACTAACAGAGCTTATGAGATTTTCTGTTGAGTTTTGTGTTGTGAACTTTTCAAGTTTTGGGTAAAGATTTGATGGACTATGGAATAAGGAGTGGCAAAAGCCTAAGCTTGGGGATGCCCATGGCACCCCAAGATATTCAATAGTAGCCAAAAGCCTAAGCTTGGGGATGCCACCGGAAGGCATCCCCTCTTTCGTCTTCGTTCATTGGTAACTTTACTTGGAGCTATATTTTTATTCGCCACATGATATGTGTTTTGCTTGGAGCGTATTGTATGGTATCTTTGTAGTTTACTACAATCATCCTTGCTGTACACACCTTTTGGGAGAAGCCTACTTGATTGAAATTTATTAGGATACTCTATGTGCTTCACTTATATCTTTTGAGCTAGATAGTTTTTGCTCTAGTGCTTCACTTATATCTTTTATAGCACGACGGTGGCTTAATTTTGTAGAAATTGCTAGTCTCTTATGCTTCACTCATTTTATTTTGAGAGTCTCTTAGAACAGCATGGTATTTTCTATGGTTATAAAATTGGTCCTAGAATGGTAGGCATCCAAGTTGGGTATAATAAAAACTATCATAGAAAGTGAATTGGATGCTATGATCAATTTGATACTTGATAATTGTTTTGAGATATGGAGGTAGTGATATTAAAGTCATGCTAGTTGGGTGATTATGAATTAAAGAATTCTTGTGTTGAAGTTACCAAGTCCCGTAGCATGCACGTATGGTAAAGTTGTGTAACAAATTTGAAACATGAAGTGTCCTTGGATTGTGCATCCTTATGAGTGGCGGTCGAGGATGAGCGATGGTCTTTTCCTACCAATCTATCCCTCTAGGAGCATGCGCGTAGTGCTTGGTTTTTGATGACTTCTAAATTTTTGCAATAAGTATATGAGTTCTTTTGACTAATGTTGAGTCCATGGATTATACGCACTTTTACCTTTCCATCATTGCTAGCCTCTTCGGTACCGTGCATTGCCCTTTCTCACCTTGAGAGTTGGTGCAAACTTCGCCGGTGCATCCAAACCCCGTGATATGATACACTCTATCACACATAAACCTCCTTATATCTTCCTCAAAACAGCCACCATACCAACCTATGATGGCATTTCCATAGCCATTCCGAGATATATTGCCATGCAACTTTCCACCGTTCCGGTTTATCATCATGACACGCATTACTTTTGTCATATTGCCATTGCATGATCATGTAGTTGACATCGTATTTGTGGCAAGGCCATTTTGCATAATTTTTCATACATGTCACTTTTGATTCATTGCACCATCCCTGTACACCGCCGGATGCATTCATATAGAGTCATATCTTGTTCTAGTTTCGAGATGTAATTCATGTGTTGTAAATCAATAAAAGTGTGATGATCATTGTCGGTGTCAAAACCGGTGGATCTCGGGTAGGAGGTCCCGAACTGTGCATCTAGGCGGATGGTAACAGGAGACAAGGGACATGATGTTTTTACCCATGTTCGGGCCCTCTCATTGGAGGTAAAACCCTACTCCTGCTTGATTGATATTGATGATATGGGTAGTACAAGAGTAGATCTCCCACGAGATCAGAAAGGCTAAACCCTAGAAGCTAGCCTATGGTATGATTGTTGTTCGTCCTATGGACTAAAACCATCCGGTTTATATAGGCACCGAAGAGGGTTAGGGTTACACAAAGTCGGTTACAATGGTAGGAGATCTATATATCCGTATCGCCAAGCTTGCCTTCCACGCCAAGGAAAGTCCTATCCGGACACGGGACGAAGACTTCAATCTTGTATCTTCATAGTCCAGGAGTCCGGCCAAAGGCTATAGTCCGGCCATCCGGACACCCCCTAATCCAGGACTCCCTCAGTAGCCCTTGAACCAGGCTTCAATGACGACGAGTTCGGCGCGCATATTGTCTTCGGCATTGCAAGGCGGGTTCCTCCTCCGAATACTTCATAGAAGATTTTGAACACAAGGATAGTGTCCGGCTCTGCAAAATAAGTTCCACATACCACCGTAGAGAGAATAATATTTACACAAGTTCAATCTGCTGACGTATACCGTGGCGTGACATCACACCACGGCCAAGCCTTTATTCGAATCGTTTTTACTGTCCCACCTCAACGCGTTTAGCAAGGCGGTTTCCTTGGCACGTCTTGTCAAAGCAGAGATCGTGTCCCCTTATTCCGGGATTCTCATCAATACGGGTGTGGGTAACCCAACCGCGCCATTGATTACGGCGCTTTGGAGATAAGCGAGTTTTACCAGGCTGGTGGGGACGCATAGTTTCGTCCGTCCATATAAGGGGATAAGGATCCACCTTTTTACCTACGCCTTCTTCCTCCTTTGCTTTATCCATTTCCGCGCACTCAAGCTCCAGCGCCCAAGTCCGCACATCTCGCCTCAACCTTCCCCAGCCATGTCTGGAGCGGGAGGCAAGTGGATGGCCTCCTCCGTCACGGAGGGGCGCATCAAGAGGCTGCGGAAGGCCGGATACTTGTCCGGCGACATCGCGCATCGGCTCCCCGACAAGGGGCAGCTCATCCCCACCCCCGGGCCCCATGAGAGGGTGGTGTTCCTCACCCACTTCCTCCGCGGACTAGGTTTTCCACTTCACCCGTTTTTCTGGGGGCTCATGTTCTACTACGGCCTAGATTTCCATGATCTGGCTCCGAATTTCATCCTCAACATCTCGGCGTTCATCGTCATGTGCGAGGCCTTCCTCTGCATCCATCCTCACTTCGGCTTATGGCTGAAGACCTTCAATGTCAAGCCGAAGGTTGTGGGCAGCCGCCAAGTGGAGTGCGGAGGTGCCATGGTGGGCAAGATGCCCAACATCTTATGGCTCGAGGGCTCCTTCGTGGAGACCATAAAGGGGTGGCAATCGGGGTGGTTCTACATCACCGAGCCGCGTGACCCTAAATGGGTGGCGGCCCTCGAATTCCGATCTGGCTTCCCTACACGGCTCACCTCTTGGAAAGAGACGGGCCTGACATGGGGTAATTCGGAAGAGCTGACCGGACTCCAATCCTGCATCAAAACCTTGGTGAACAAGAAGCTCAAGCTTGTCAATGTAGTCCAGGTCATGCTCATCTGCCGGATCCTCCCGTGCCAACAACGGGCCTTCAGCTTGTGGGAGTTTGATCCGGCACAGCACCAAACCTTGAGCAGGCTCCTCGACACTACGTACGAAGATGCCTGGAAGGTGCTGTTCAAGGGCGCCGAGGCTCCCGCATCTGCTACCGAAGATCGCGGATATAGCTCGCGGCGTCAAGCCAGTGAGGTAAGCTACTGTTACCCTTTACGGGATTCTTGTTTTCCATAGTTTGACTCTATGCGGGATCTAAATTCCCTTACCTTTGACAGGCCTGGCAAAAGACGTCCAGGCAGGTTAACTGTCCGGCTCCCTTGCTAGAAGACCCAGCGGACGCCCAATTGATGGGCCTGCTGGTTCCGGCACCTCACGTGGTGCCGGGGAAGAAGGCCAAGAAGAAGGCCACGGGAACTCGGAGGAGTTCCCGGCGCCAGGTGTTGTCGGACTCATCGTCCGATGACTCCGAGGCGGACTCCTCCCGCGAAGACGAGGAGGAGGAAAAAGAGGCCTCTCCCCCAGCGAGGGGAGAGAAGAAAAGGAAGGCCGCCCCAACGGGGGAGGCCGAAGGGTCCAAGAAGGGAAGGAACCTCCCTCCGGACTACTCCCCCAACGCCGATGACGATGAAGAGGAGTGGCCATCAAGGACTAAGCCCCTGGCGACTTCGTAAGTGTCCGGATACCAGAATAACTCATGGCGTTTTGTTTGTCGCATAGAATTTCCTAACGCCGAATATAACCCTGAAGCCCGCCCAAGGACGGGCTCGACACTTCAACGAGCGGCTCCCTGGCTTCGTCGGATGTGAATAGCACTTCACTTCTGGCCGTCTCCTCTCCTCGCGCTGCGGATGACACCAAGGTGGGGTCCCAAAGGGGGCCCAGCTAGGAGGAAGGGGTCCCGGAGGCGCTGCAAGGCAACCTCCCGAACTATGGGCACAAGGGGGATCAAACCCCAAAGGGGTTCTAAGTCCGGCCCTGGGCCGGACTCCGCACCGGAACCTTCAGTGGTTCCGGAGCCTAGCAGGCGGCCCCTTCATAAGAAGGGTGAGACTGGCACACCGGTGACCTCCGTCCAACAGGAGGCACCAGATAATTTGCTGGAGGCGCTTAACGGCTCCTCCATCGACGAGGAGCACCGCGCTATTATGAGTGTGGTGATCCAGAAAGTTCATTCCGCCAAGAGCGGGCTGACTGAAGCCTGTGCCAGCCTTCTAACAGGTTTTGAGGTATGTATTAAGATATGTAAAAATATTACCGCATAGACAGTAGCCCCTGATGCTCAGTTTGGCGTTCGGGAAGAAAAGCCGAATTGAGGATCTAAAAAGATGTACGCAGGAGTCTAACATAAGTATGTCAATATGGGAATGCAGGCTGCGCTGTTGACCTCTGCCGCACTGACTGCAGAGGTCAATGCATTGAAGCAGAGCCTCGAGCGGTCCGAGAATGAGCTCGGCCTTGCCAAGAAGCACCTCGAGGACAAGGAAGGTAAGTAATACCTTATATATGGAAGTATATAAAAGATGTGGTTGCAAAAAATAACAGGAATAATGTGAGAATTGCAGGGGCCACGAACGAGGTGGCGACCCTGAAGGAAGCGGTGTCCAGGGCCGAAAGCAATGCGGCCGCGGAACGCACCGAGCGAGAGAAGCAGGAGGCGCGGGTGGTGGAGGTGCGGCAAGAGCTCCAGGCTCTCGTGGAAAAACACGAGAGTTTGGAGCGTGAGTCAAAGACTCGAGAGTCCGAGCTCGCCTCGGCTCTTGAAAGTGCCAAAGCCGCTAAGGCCGAAGCCCAAAAAGCCCTCCAGGAGATTGAGGCAATAAAGAAGATAGTGGCGGGTAAGGCATTCTTCGTGCAAAGCAAGCACGTGAAAGTGAATTACTTGTTACTTACCCGAATCCGGAGCTCTCCAGGAGCATTCGCAGATCTGCCCCGTAGTGTGTCCGACGCTGCCGCATTCTACCGGGCCGAGGAAGGGAGCTCGACAGAGAAGGTGTTCTGGTCTCAGTATGCTGAGGCCGGACACCCGGTGCCCTTGAGCGACCATCTGAAGCAGCTGGTCGAGCTCCATAAGGTGGCCGAACAGGCCATGAAGGGCCTCATAGTTCGGCTGTGGCTGAAGGAGGCCATGCCTGGGAGCTACTTCGGGCTGGTGAGGCGGCTGGTGGACGCCTATCCGTTGATTGAAGTCGTCAAGCACTCCGTCTGTATCGAAGGTGCCCGTAGGGCCCTTGCCCGTGCTAAAGTGCACTAGGGCAAGATGGATGCTGAGAAGCTTGTGACGGACGTTCCACCGCCGGGCAGGGAGTATCGCAAGCCCGAGATGTATTATCAGGGCGTCCTGAAGGGTGCCCGCCTTATAGCGGGTGAATGCTCCAAAGATGTAATTTTTGAGTAAACTCGCATTTGTTATTCTGTATGCTTGAAAACTTGTTCATATGCGCTAAGCAACTCTTGTGAATTTAAAATATTACCTTCTGTGCGGCCGTTTATTAAATTTGAGAGATGGCGAGTCGTCGGCTTCTGCCCCCATGCCACGAGTGTTGGAGTGTTCGGGATAAACTTGAGCGCTCTTTTACCCATTCTTGGGTCCTTCGAGGGAGGCGCTCAACGCAACGAACAAGGCAACCGGACTATAATGCTTGAACACTCTCACTTAGCCATAGAATTCTATAATTTTAAATTTCGGCGGAGCCCCTAGTATTCGGAAGACCGAGTTCGGGGCGCTATCCACGCTTGGGCCGGACAAAGCCGACTCCTCGCTCTAAGCGGCATAAGTCTTTAGGGACTCGAAGAAACCTCTCGAACAGCGACCGGCTCTCGCCCTATCATGACGGTCAGTTTTAGCTTTCTCCACTGAGGTGCTTAACCCAGCTCAATCGGGGCACAATCGAGTGGTTCTCCCAGCGCTACCTTAGCCGATATAACAGAACGTAAGGTACCAAAACATGGGAGCCGGGCAAACCCAACTATTGACCCAAGACATGATTCAGAGCCGATGCATATAATGCTATAAGTTCGGGGTGCCGCACTTGTGAAAGTGTTCGGACTTATCACACCATATTTTGGGGTACTTAAGCCCCTGGTGTATTTGGCCATACCAAAGCGTACGGATGCAACATGTCATAAGTGAACATATATAGATAAGAAAAAAGGAATGCAATAGTAGGCAAAAGTTGTGCATTGTTTATTAAGAAAGCTGCGGTGAAAGCAGAACGATACAAATAGTGCGATAAGCAAGGGACGGGACTATTTGACATGTCCCCCTCCAGGAGCGGGCTGCGAGATGATATGTAAAACAAGTATACTGCTCGTTATAGAGACCACCTGTACACTCGTTGTAGCTTTCTGCTTCCCTGGCTATTGCATCGTGTGTTCGGCAATTCTACTGCCGGACAGGGCTTCTTGAGAAAGGAGTCCTGAAAGTAAGAGAAAATAGAAGAATGACACAATTGGGAGCCCCTGGTGCGGTTGAGCCGCATTCTGGGCTTGCCGTGGTCATGCCCCTCCCCCTATGCCCATGGTATTTCCAGAGCGTAATTATGTACGCGTAGTACTGGTTTCGCAATTTCGCGAGGGCTGGGGTTGGGGCCGCATTGCTTCGCGTGCTCGGAACGTGCCAGGCAGTCTTGTTGTTGGTTACTCCGGGTGCGCTTGACGGTGTTCGGCCGTTTAATAGCCGGACTCGAGAATTGCCTTAAGAGGCTGCTTTGCACTTCTGCCGCGAGGGCCGCTGTATGCTCCTCCGTTCGGAGAGAGCGTTTGGTGTTTCCGTTGACCGTAATGACTCCTCGAGGGCCTGGGATCTTGAGCTTGAGGTATGCTAGTGCGGCACCGCATTGAACTTTGCAAATGCGGTTCGTCCAAGTAGTGCGTGATAGCCGCTGCGGAACGGGACTATATCGAAGATTAATTCCTCACTTCGAAAGTTATCCGGTGATCCGAAGACCACTTCAAGTGTAACTGAGCCTGTACAGTTGGCCTCTACACCTGGTATGACGCCTTTGAAGGTCGTCTTTGTGGGTTTAATCCTTGATGGGTCTATGCCCATCTTGCGCACTGTATCCTGATAAAGCAGGTTCAGGCTGCTGCCGCCGTCCATCAGGACTCTAGGGAGGTGAAATCCGTCAACGAATGGGTCTAGAACCAATGCGGCGAATCCTCCATGGCGGATGCTAGTGGGGTGGTCCTTTCGATCAAAAGTGATCGGGCAGGAGGACCACAGATTGAACTTTGGGGCGACTGGCTCCATCGCATATACGTCCCTTAGTGCACGCTTTCGTTCCCTTTTGGGTATGTGTGTTGCATATATCATGTTCACCGTCCGCACTTGTGGGGGAAAGCCCTTCTGTCCTCTATTGTTCGGCGGCCGGGGCTCCTCCTCGTCATCGCTATGCAGCCCCTTGTCATTGTTTTCGGCAGTCAGCTTGGCAGCCTGCTTGAACACCCAACAACCCCTGTTGGTGTGGTTGGCTGGTTTTTCGGAGGTGCCGTGTATCTGGCACGAGCGATCAAGTATTCGGTCCAAATTGGACGGGCCCGGAGTATTTCTTTTGAATGGATTTTTCCGCTGACCGGGTTTGGAGCCTCTGAATCCGGCATTGACTGCCGTATCCTCAACATTATCGCCGTTAACGCAGCGCTTGTGCTTGTTGCGACACGACCTGACGTTGCTGTCCTTGGTGTCCGAATTACCAGGGCTCTTGGTCATGTTGTTACTACGAGATAGCCAGCTATCCTCTCCCACGCAGAAGTGGGTCATGAGTGTTGTGAGGGCTGCCATGGATTTCGGCTTTTCCTGTCCTAGGTGCCGGGCAAGCCACTAGTCGCGGATGTTATGTTTGAAGGCTGCAAGGGCCTCTGCATCCAGACAGTCGACGATTTGATTTTTCTTTGTTAGGAACCGTGTTCAGAATTGTCTGGCTGATTCCTCTGGCTGCTGAATTATGTGGCTTAGGTCATCGGCGTCTGGTGGTCGCACATAGGTGCCCTGGAAGTTGTCGAGGAATGCGGCTTCCAAGTCTTCCAACAACCGATTGACTCCGCTGGCAAGCTATTAAGCCAATGCCGAGATGGTCCTTTAAGCTTGAGTGGGAGGTATTTGATGGCGTGTAGATCATCACCGCGGGCCATGTGGATATGAAGGAGATAGTCCTCGATCCAGACCGCAGGATCTGTTGTGCCATCATATGATTCAATGTTTACGGGTTTGAAACCCTCAGGGATTTGATGATCCATCACTTTGTCTGTGAAGCATAGTGGGTGTGCGGCGCCTCTGTATTGGACTATATCACGACGCAGCTCAAATGAGCTTTGTCTACTGTGTTCGGCCCGGCTGAAATTGTCATATCCGGCGTGATGGTTATCATCACGTATCGTGGGGCGCCCACGCGATCTATAGATCGATCTTGTTTGCCTTGCCTTGTCCTCCAATATATCCCGCACGTCTGGCGCATTTTCCCGCGCCTTGGTATTTTTTGAGCGGCACCGGGGTGCAGCTTGAGTGGAGGGCCGAGAGGCCTCTCTGTCACGGCCACGAGGTGGCCGGTCGGCCATATTATGCGCTGGTGATGTAGGTTTAGGTGCTTCCTCCTTTCATCGGGGTAGCAGCCTGCGTTTTGGGTAGCTCTTGGAGGGGCGTTCGAGTCCATACTCTTCGGCCGCGAGGACTTCAGTCCATCTGTCGGCTAGCAAGTCTTGGTCAGCTCTATGTTGTTGCTGCTTTTTCTTGAGGCTGCTTGCCGTGGCCATAAGCCTACGTTTGAAACGCTCTTGTTCGACGGGATCCTCAGGCACGACAAATTTGTCGTCGTCGAAGATTGCCTCGTCTTCGGAGGGAGGCATGTAATTATCGTCCTCTACCTCTCTGCCTGCCGCTCTCTCATGAGGGTTGGCTTCTCCATTCTCCTGCACTGAATCTTGCTGGAGGGGATTGTCTTCGGCACTGTCCGGGGTGTTATTGTCTCCCGTGCCGGATTCACCGTTTTTGCTGTGGCGGGATTTAGAGCGGCACCGCTGACACCGGCGCTTAGGCTGTTTCTTGGAGGGATCATCCTTCGTTGTTCCATCGCCATTCCCATATTTTGGGATGTCCACCATGTAAATGTCGTATGATGAGGTGGCCTTCCAGTGCCCTGTAGGCGCTGGTTCTTCGTCGTGTCCTGCATCGTCGTCCATACCGTCGATGTCTTCAGAGTCGAAGTCGAGCATGTCGGTTAAATCATCGACAGTGGATACTAAGTGGGTGGTGGGTGGGCTTTGAATTTCTTCGTTGTCCGCATCCCAACCTTCCTGACCATAATCCGGCCAGGGCTCTCCTGATAAAGAGAGAGACCTTAGTGAATTCAGGATGTTGCTAAAGGGTGAGTGCTAAAAGATGTCCGCGGCAGTGAACTCCATGATCGGCGCCCAATCGGATTCAAATGGCAGGGGCGCGGAAGGTTCGGAGTCCGGAGAGGAGTCCGACACCTTGGAGTCACGAGCTTCGCAAAGGACAGGGTTGGTGTTCGGCTCAATCGCCGTAGAGATAGCAGCCCCCGAGGCGGTGTCCAGCCACCCGTCCTCAATCGGCGCAGTCGGCTCCGAGCTAAGGGTCGGAGCGGACACTGGTTTGGCCTCCAGGGCCCTATCCGGCGGCAGAGCTTGATCATGCCCTTCGTGATAGTGTGGCGTGCTTGGCTGTGGCTCGAACCCATCGAAGATCAAGTCTCCGCGGACGTCAGCCGTGTAGTTCAAACTTCCCAATCTGGCCTGATGGCCAGGGGCGTAGCTTTCAATCTGCTCCAGATGGCCAAGCGAATTGGCCCGCAGTGCAAAGCCGCCGAATACGAAGATCTGTCCGGGGAAAAAAGTCTCACCCTGGACCGCATCGTTGTTGATGATCGGAGGAGCCATCAGGCCTAAAGATGACGACACAGAGGAACTCTCAATGAAAGCACCAATGTCGGTGTCAAAACCGGCGGAGCTCGGGTAGGGGGCCCCGAACTGTGCGTCTAGGCGGATGGTAACAGGAGACAAGGGACACGATGTTTTTACCCAGGTTCGGGCCCTCTCGATGGAGGTAAAACCCTACTCCTGCTTGATTGATATTGATGATATGGGTAGTACAAGAGTAGATCTACCACGAGATCAGAAAGGCTAAACCCTAGAAGCTAGCCTATGGTATGATTGTTGTTCGTCCTATGGACTAAAACCCTCCGGTTTATATAGGCACCGAAGAGGGTTAGGGTTACACAGAGTCGGTTACAATGGTAGGAGATCTATATATCCGTGTCGCCAAGCTTGCCTTCCATGAAAAGGAAAGTCCCATCCGGACACGGGACGAAGTCTTCAATCTTGTATCTTCATAGTCCAGGAGTCCGGCCATCCGGACACCCCCTAATCGACGACTCCCTCAATCATCATTATTAGAGCATTGTCCCCAAAAAGAAAAAAAGAAAGGCCAAAAAAAGCCAAAAGAAAAAAAAGGAAAAAAAAGAAAGGCCAAATTAAAAAAGAAAGGCCCAAAAAAAAGAAAAAAAGCGAATAAATAAAAAGGGGGCAATGTTACTATCTCTTTTCCACACTTGTGCTTCAAAGTAGCACCATGTTCTTCATATAGAGAGTCTCATATGTTGTCACTTTCATATACTAGTGGGAATTTTTCATTATAGAACTTGGCTTGTATATTCCTACGATGGGCTTCACTACATGAATCAGGTGATTTGCCGTCTGTGTCATACAGACGGCAAAGACTGAAATCATGACGGCAAAGATTTTGCCGTCAATTTGCAGACGGCAAAGTCTGTCGGCAAAGAGTAAGTCGGCAAAAACTGCTTTGCCGTCAGCTTTTTGTCGGGCAGACGGCAAAGATTTTGCCGTCAGCCAAACTGTCTTTGCCGCCAGCCGAACAAATAACAGACAACAAAGAAATTCGTCTTCGCCGTCAGCCAAAAATGCATCTTTGCCATCAACCGGAAACATCACAAACGGCAATGAATCCTTTTTTATTTATAAAAAAACCTAAACCATCTGTATACATAAAAGTCTCGTTACAGACGCCAGCTGGTCAAAGGCGTAGACGCAATAATCACTTGCGTTTTTTTTATATTCGTTCGTTTATGCCACGTTTTAGTAGTCTGACAATCATCTGTATACATAAAAGTCTCATTATAGAGTCATTACAAAAGGTGTCAAACGAAATATCAGATTACAGAGGGTGGCCCGCGTGGCACGGCGGTGGCCGGTGCGGCCAGCACAGCACGGAGCACGGAAGTCGTTGAGGCACGACGCGCCGCGTGCGGGGCTGACGGGGAACAAGGCCGGGGCCGGCGAGGGCGAAGGGCCCGGGCCGGGGCCGACGGGGGACGGAGCAGGGGCAGCGGAGGCCTGCGGGAGCGAACAGGACGGGGCCGGGGACGGCGGAGGCCTGCGGGGGCGACGGAGCAGGGCCCGGCGACGCCGTTCGCGAAGGGGTGACGGGCGCAGAGGCTAGTAGCACCGGGATGAAGGGAACGAAGCAGAGGCCAGCGGGGGGCGACGGGGCCAGCGGCGCCATGGGCGAAGCAGAGGTGGGCGAAGGGAGACGGGGCGGGCGACGCCATGGGCGAAGTAGAGGCCGGCGTGGGCGAGAGGCGATGGGGCCGGCGGCGCCCGGGGCAAAGGGCGAAGGTGACGAGGTGGCGTGCGCCGGTGGGCCTGTGGGGGCGACGGTGCCGGGTCTGGTAGCGGCGGGGCCGAAGGGGAAAGTGGATGGGGCCGGCGGCGAGGTGGTGGCCGGCGAGGCCAAGCAAGGTGGTTGCGGGCGCCGGCTTCTCGATCTGGATCGAACAGAGAGAGAAACGAGAGAGAGAGAGAGATATCGTGGAGGGGGTGGGCCGCTCGGGTGGATAAGGATAGAGCAGTGGGGCGCGGGGGGCGCGGGGGTGCGTGGGGCGAGGGGGGCACGTGGGGATGTGTGGCTCAGATCCTGCCATGTCATCGATCCATGTGATCGATCCGTGTATTGTGTTTCTTCTTTGCCGTCTGCGGTTTTTATACAAACGGCAAAGAGCATACTTTGCCGTCTGTATTAAAAAGGCTGACGGCAAAGAAAGTTTGCCGTCTGCTTTTCCAATACAGACGGCAAAGTATGTGTTTGCCGTCTACTTTTTTAATACAGACGGCAAAGTATGCTCTTTGGCGTCTGTATTTTTTTTGCAGACGGCAAAGTCTTTTTTGCCGTTAGATTTTCTTTGCCGTATTCTGATGACGGAAAATCCACTCTTTGCCGTCTGCACGACAAAAGGCTGACGGCAAAGACGCCTCCTGACGGCAAATTAGCAGTTTCATGTAGTGCTTCCTCAAAATGCCCTAGGTCTTCGTGAGCAAGCAAGTTGGATGCACACCCACTTAGTTTTCTTTTGTTGAGCTTTCATACATTTATAGCTCTAGTGCATCTATTGCATGGCAATCCCTACTCCTCATGTTAACATCAATTGATGGGCATCTCCATAGCCCGTTGATTATCCTCGTCAATGTGAGACTTTCTCCTTTTTGTCTTCTCCACACAATCCCTATCATCATAGTCTATTCCACACATAGTGCTATATCCATGGCTCACGCTCATGTATTGCGTGAAAGTTGAAAAAGTTTGAGATTATTTAAGTATGAAACAATTGCTTGGCTTGTCACCGGGGGTGTAGAATTTGGGGGCATTTTTCTGTGATGAAAATGAAGCATAGCCTAACTATATGATTTTCTAGGGATGAACTTCCTTCAGCCATGTTATTTTGAGAAAAAATTATTGCTTTGATTAGTATGCTTGAAGTATTACTATTTCTTATGTCAATATGAACTTTTATTTTGAATCATTTGGATCTGAACATTCATGGCACAATAAAGAGAAATATTCTAGGTAGCATTCAACATCAAAAATTATGCTTTTATCATTTACCTACTCGAGGACGAGTAGGAACTAAGCTTGGGGATGCTTGATACGTCTCCAACGTATCTATAATTTTTGATTGTTCCATGCTATTATATTACCCTTTTTGGATGTTTATGGGCTTTACTTTACACATATATATCATTTTTGGGACTAACCTACTAACCGGAGGCCCAGCCCGTATTGCTGTTTTTTACCTATTTCAGTATTTCGAAGAAAAGGAATCTCAAACGGAGTCCAAACGGAATGAAACCTTCGGGGCGTGATTTTTGGAACGAATGTGATCCAGAGGACTTGGAGTGCAAGCCAAGAAGCAGCCAAGGCGGCCACGAGGGTGGAGGGCGCGCCCACCACTGTAGGGCGCGCCCCCTATCTTGTGGGCCCCTCGGGCGGCCACCGACCTACTTCTTCCTCCTATATATACCCACGTACCCCGAAAACATCCAGGGAGCCAACGAAAAACAATTTCCACCGCCGTAACCTTCTGTATCCGCGATGTCCCATCTTGGAGCCTTCGTCGGCGCTCCGCCGGAGGGGGAATCGACCATGAAGGGCTTCTACATCAACACCATAGCCCCTCCGATGAGTTGTGAGTAGTTTACCACAGACCTTCGGGTCCATAGTTATTAGCTAGATGGCTTCTTCTCTCTTTTTTGATCTCAATACCATGTTCTCCTCGATCTTCTTGGAGATCTATTCGATGTAACTCTTTTTGCGGTGTGTTTGTCGAGATCCGATGAATTGTGGGTTTATGATCAAGTTTATCTATGAGAAATATTTGAATCTCCTCTGAATTCTTTTATGTATGATTGAGTTATCTTTGCAAGTCTCTTCGAATTATCAGTTTGGTTTGGCCTACTAGATTGATCTTTCTTGCAATGGGAGAAGTGCTTAGCTTTGGGTTCAATCTTGCGGTGTCCTTACCCAGTGACAATAGGGGTTGCAAGGCACGTATTGTATTTTTGCCATCGAGGATAAAAAGATGGGGTTTATATCATATTGCATGAGTTTATCCTTCTACATCATGTCATCTTTCTTAATGCGTTACTCTGTTCTTATGAACTTAATACTCTAGATGCATGCTAGATAGTGGTCGATGTGTGGAGAAATAGTAGTAGATGCAGGCAGGAGTCGGTCTACTTGTTACGGACGTGATGCCTATATACATGATCTGAAGGAAATATGCCCTAGAGGCAATAATAAAGTTATTATTTATTTCCTAATATCATGATAAATGTTTATTATTCATGCTAGAATTGTATTACCCGGAAACATAATACATGTGTGAATACATAGACAAACATAGTGTCACTAGTATGCCTCTACTTGACTAGCTCATGAATCAAAGATGGTTAAGTTTCCTAACCATAGACATGAGTTTTCATTTGATTAACGGGATCACATCATTAGGAGAATGATGTGATTAACTTGACCCATTCCGTTAGCTTAGCACTTGATCGTTTAGTATGTTGCTGTTGCTTTCTTCATGACTTAGAGATGTTCCTATGACTATGAGATTATGTAACTCCCGCTTACCGGAGGAACACTTTGTGTGCTACCAAACGTCACAACGTAACTGGGTGATTATAAAGGTGCTCTACTGGTGTCTCCCAAGGTACTTGTTGAGTTGACATATTTCGAGATTAGGATTTGTCACTCCGGGCCCTCTTGGTAATGCACATCACTATAAGACTTGCAAGCAATGTAGCTAACGAGTTAGTTACGGGATGATGCATTATCACTACGGGAAACAGGAGATTTGCCGTCAGTATTATCTTTGCCGTCAGCATTTCGTCGGGGCAGACGGCAAATAAAGGGTTTGCCGTCACCAACAGACGGCAAAGAAAAACTATCGGCAAAATATACTTTGCCGTCTACTTAAAAAAAATTAGACGGCAAAGAGCTCACTTTGTCATCTACAAAACGAATTACAGACGGCAAAGATCTTTGCCGTGTGCGTTTTTTTATTACAGACGGCAAAATATGCCTTTGCCGTCTGTACTAGTAAACACAGACGGCAAAGATCAAATTTTACCGTCTGTAATAAAAAAGACAGACGGCAAAGATTTTTGCCGTATGTACTTTATTTTGCAGACAGCAAAGCAAAGAAGCACACCTCGCGGATCCATCCCATGGATCGATGACATGGCACGATCCGCTGTGCCTCTTTCCGTCCACCACACCCGACCCCACCCACCCATCCCACCACAGCACCTTATCCCCACGTCCCTACCCATGTGCTTGTGGCGAACCCACCTCTCTCCCACTCCGACACCATCTCTCCCCCTCGATCTCGTCTTCCATCGGAAGTGCATCGCCACCGGTCGCCGCCCAGTCGACCCCGCCTCCCCATACGCGACCCCGCGCCACCAGGCCCTGC
>NC_041391.1:714530101-714548221 GCF_002162155.2 Triticum dicoccoides
ACCGCCGCCTCACCGCCGCCGCTCGGTCGGCCCCGCCTCCCCATCCGCGACGCCGGCTTCCCGCGCCACCCGCCTCCACGGCTGCTCCTCCCCTTCGCCTCGCACGCCGCGGGCCTCCGCCTCCTCTGCTCTCCTCTGCCGAGGGCGAGGCCTGGTGTTGACAGAGTTGGTGGGTCAAGTGGATCCAGCGCCAGGATGAGCCACTTGGCCCCGCCTCGTCGCTGCTGCCCGGTCGGCCCCGCCTCTCCATCTGCGCCGCCCCCCTCCATGTCTGCTCCTCTCCTTTGCCCCCATCTTCGCATGTGGCGGGCCTCCACCTCTTCTGCTCTCCTCTGCCGGCGGCGGGGCTTGCGCTGACAGGGTTGGTGGGGTCAAGTGGATCCAGCACCCGGACGAGGGTGACGAACTCCGGTGCGGTGGCAGACGGCTTGAGCTCCTCGGACATTGGTGTGTTCCTAATCCAAGGCATGGTGAAAGGAAGGAGAAGGGAGAGAGGCGCAGATGGTGCTCCAGCGAGGCGTGGGCGTGTAGATCCAACTCCTGTATTGTAACTTAGTGTAATCTGTTCGTGTGTAATATGTTTGTGTGTAACCCATTCATATTGTTAAATTGAGTAGTTTTGTTTTGTCTTGTGAAATCCGTTCGTTCGTGTTTGATTCTTAGAACAGCAGTGTTGATGGATACATACTGTGGAGTTCTTCATCAATTTGTTCCTGGTCGCCTCTGCACTTGTTTGTACGATATATTTTTTAAATAAAAAAATTCTTTGCCGTCTGTGATGTTTGAGGTTTACGGCAAAGATGGATTCTGCTGACGGCAAAGCACTAACACCGTCCGTTCCGTCTGTTGCCATTTTTTGCCATCTGATTTTACCAGCTGACGGCAAACAGTATAGACTAACGGCAAATTCTTTGCCGTCATCCAGAAAAAATAGCAGACGGCAAAGTATTCTTTGCCGATTTATCTTTGCCGTCTGACTTTGTCGTCTACTTCCTGACGGCAAACTCTTTGCCGTCTGGATTTACGTCTTTGCCGTCTGTAATCCACAGACGGCAAATTAACTGTTTCCTGTAGTGTATGTAGCGAGTAAAGAGACTTGCCGGTAACGAGATTGAACTGGGTATTGAGATACCGACGATCGAATCTCGGGCAAGTAACATACCGATGACGAAGGGAACAACGTATGTTGTTATGCGGTTTGACCGATAAAGATCTTCATAGAATATATAGGAGGCAATATGAGCATCCAGATTCCACTATTGGTTATTGACTGGAGATGTGTCTCGGTCATGTCTACATAGTTCTCGAACCCGTAGGGTCCACACGCTTAAAGTTAGATGACATTTATATTATGAGTTTATGTGTTTTGATGTACCGAAGGTTGTTCGGAGTCCCGGATGTGATCACGGACATGACGAGGAGTCTCGAAATGGTCGAGACATGAAGATCGATATATTGGACGACTATATTTGGACACTAGAAAGGTTCCGGGTGAGATTGGGACATTACCGGAGCTCTGGGAGGTTATCGGAACCCCCCAGGAGGTATATGGGCCTTAATGGGCCTTAGTTGAAAGGAGGGGAAAGAAGCAAAGCCCAATCCGAATTGGGAAGGGGGCCGCCCCCCCCCCCTTTCCTTCCTCCCTCCTTCCTCTTCCTTCCCTCTCCAAATAGGAAAGGGAGGAGTCCTACTCCCGGTGGGAGTAGGACTCCCCCACTTGGGCGCGCCTCCTCCCCTTGGCCGGCCCATCCTCCACTCCTTTATATACGGGGGAGGGAGGCACCCCATAGACACAACAATTGATCATTGATCTCTTAGCCGTGTGCGGTGCCCCCCTCCACCATAGTCCTCCTCGATCATATCGTAGCGATGCTTAGGCGGAGCCCTGCGACGGTAGAACCTCATCATCGTCACCACGCCGTCGTGCTGACAGAACTCTCCCTCGACACTCGGCAGGATCGGAGTTCGAGGGATGTCATCGAGCTGAACGTGTGCAAGAACTCAGAGGTGCCGTGCTTTCGGTGCTTGATTGGTCGGGCCATGAAGACGTACGTCTACATCAACCGCTTTGTGCTAGCTTCCGCTTATGGTCTACGAGGGTACATAGACAACACTCTCCCCTCTTGTTGCTATGCATCACCATGATCTTGTGTGTGCGTAGGATTTTTTTTGAAATTACTACGTTCCCCAACAGTGGTATCAGAGCCTAGGTTTTATGCGTTGATGTTATATGCACGAGTAGAACACAAGTGAGTTGTGGACGATACAAGTCATACTGCTTACCAGCATGTCATACTTTGGTTCGGCAGTATTGTTAGATGAAGCGGCCTAGACCGACATTACGCGTACGCTTACGCGAGACTGGTTCTACCGACGTGCTTTGCACACAGCTGGCTAGCGGGTGTTAGTTTCTCCAACTTTAGTTGAACCGAGTGTGGCTACGCCCGGTCCTTGAGAAGGTTAAAACAACACTAACTTGACGAACTATTATTGCGGTTTTGATGCGTAGGTAAGAACGGTTCTTGCTCAGCCCGTAGCAACCACGTAAAACTTGCAACAACAAAGTAGAAGACGTCTAACTTGTTTTTGCAAGGCATGTTGTGATGTGATATGGTCAAGAAGTGATGCTATATTTTATTGTACGAGATGATCATGTTTTGTAACCGAGTTATCGGCAACTGGCAGGAGCCATATGGTTGTCGCTTTATTGTATGCAATGCAATCGCCCTGTAATTGCTTTACTTTATCACTAAGCGGTAGCCATAGTCGTAGAAGCAATAGTTGGCGAGACGACAACGATGCTATGATGGAGATCAAGGTGTCGCACCGGTGACGATGGTGATCATGACGGTGCTTTGGAGATGGAGATCACAAGCACAAGATGATGATGGCCATATCATATCACTTATATTGATTGCATGTGATGTTTATCTTTTATGCATCTTATCTTGCTTTGATTGACGGTAGCATTATAGGATGATCTCTCACTAAATTTCAAGATAAAAGTGTTCTCCCTGAGTATGCACCGTTGCCAAAGTTCGTCGTGCCCAGACACCACGTGATGATCGGGTGTGATAAGCTCTACGTCCATCTACAACGGGTGCAAGCCAGTTTTGCACACGTAGAATACTCAGGTTAAACTTGACGAGCCTAGCATATGCAGATATGGCCTCGAAACACTGAGAGCGAAAGGTCGAGCGTGAATCATATAGTAGATATGATCAATATAGTGATGTTCACCATTGAAAACTACTCCATTTCACGTGATGATCGGTTATGGTTTAGTTGATTTGGATCACTTGATCACTTAGATGATTAGAGGGGTGTCTATCTAAGTGGGAGTTCTTAAGTAATATGATTAATTGAACTTAAATTTATCATGAATTTAGTACCTGATAGTATTTTTCTTTTCTATGTTTGTTGTAGATAGATGGCTCGTGCTGTTGTTCCGTTGAATTTTAATGCGTTCCTTGAGAAAGCAAAGTTGAAAGATGATGGTAGCAATTACACGGACTGGGTCCGTAACTTGAGGATTATCCTCATTGCTGCATAGAAGAATTACGTCCTGGAAGCACCGCTAGGTGCCAAACCTGCTGCAGGAGCAACATCAGATGTTATGAACGTCTGGCAGAGCAAAGCTGATGACTACTCGATAGTTCAGTGTGCCATGCTTTACGGCTTAGAACCGGGACTTCAACGACGTTTTGAACGTCATGGAGCATATGTTATGTTTTAGGAGTTGAAGTTAATATTTCAAGCAAATGCCCGGATTGAGAGATATGAAGTCTCCAATAAGTTCTATAGCTGCAAGATGGAGGAGAATTGTTCTGTCAGTGAGCATACACTCAGAATGTCTGGGTATAACAATCACTTGATTCAATTGGGAGTTAACCTTCCGTATGATAGCATCATTGACAGAATTATTCAATCACTGCCACCAAGCTACAAGAGCTTCGTGATGAACTATAATATACAAGGGATGGATAAGACAATTCCCGAGCTCTTTGCAATGCTAAAGGCTGCGGAGGTGGAAATCAAGAAGGAGCATCAAGTGTTGATGGTCAATAAGACCACCAGTTTCAAGAAAAAGGGCAAAGGGAAAAAGAATAGGAACTTCAAGAAGAACAACAAACAAGTTGCTGCTCAAGAGAAGAAACCCAAGTCTGAACCTAAGCCTGAGACTGAGTGCTTCTACTGCAAGCAGACTGGTCACTGGAAGCGGAACTGCCCCAAGTATTTGGTTGATAAGAAGGATGGCAAGATGAACAAAGGTATATGTGATATACATGTTATTGATGTGTACCTTAACAGAGCTCGCAGTAGCACCTGGGTATTTGATACTGGTTCTGTTGGTAATATTTGCAACTCGAAACAGGGACTACGGATTAAGCGGACACTGGCTAAGGACGAGGTGACGATGCGCGTGGGAAATGGTTCCAAAGTCGGTGTGATCGCCGTCGGCACGCTACCTCTACATCTACCTTCGGGATTTGTTTTAGACCTAAATAATTGTTATTTGGTGCCAGCGTTGAGCATGAACATTATATTTGGATCTTGTTTGATGCGAGACGGTTATTCATTTAAATATGAGAATAATGGTTGTTCTATTTATATGAGTAATATCTTTTATGGTCATGCACCCTTAAAGAGTGGTCTATTTTTGATGAATCTCGATAGTAGTGATACACATATTCATAATGTTGAAGCCAAAAGATGCAGAGTTGATAATGATAGTGCAACTTATTTTTGGCACTGCCGTTTAGGTCATATTGGTGTAAAGCGCATGAAGAAACTCCATACTGATGGACTTTTGGAATCACTTGATTATGAATCACTTGGTACATGCAAACCATGCCTCATGGGCAAGATGACTAAAACGCTGTTCTCCGGAACTATGGAGAGAGCAACTGATTTGTTGGAAATCATACATACTGGTGTATGTGGTCCAATGAATATTGAGGCTCGCGGCGGGTATTGTTATTTTCTCACCTTCACAGATGATTTGAGCAGATATGGGTATATCTACTTAATGAAACATAAGTCTGAAACATTTGAAAAGTTCAAAGAATTTCAGAGTGAAGTTGAAAATCATTGTAACAAGAAAATAAAGTTTCTACGATCTGATCGTGGAGGAGAATATTTGAGTTACGAGTTTGGTTTACATTTGAAGCAGTGCGGAATAGTTTTGCAACTCACGCCACACGGAACACCACAGCGTAATGGTGTGTCCGAACGTCGTAATCGTACTTTACTAGATATGGTGCGATCTATGATGTCTCTTACTAATTTACCGCTATCGTTTTAGGGTTATGCTTTAGAGACGGCCGCATTCACGTTAAATAGGGCACCATCAAAATCCATTGAGACGACGCCTTATGAACTGTGGTTTGGCAAGAAACCAAAGTTGTCGTTTCTTAATGTTTGGGGCTGCGATGTTTATGTGAAAAAGCTTCAACCTGATAAGCTCGAACCCAAATTGGAGAAATGTGTCTTCATAGGATACCCAAAGGAAACTGTTGGGTACACCTTCTATCATAGATCCGAAGGCAAGACATTTTTAGCCAAGAATGGATCCTTTCTAGAGAAGGAGTTTCTCTTGAAAGAAGTGAGTGGGAGGAAAGTATAACTTGATGAGGTAACTGTACCTGCTCCTTTATTGGAAAATAGTTCATCACAGAAACCGGTTCCTGTGACGACTACACCGATAAGTGAGGAAGCGAATGATGTTGATCATGAAACTTCAGATCAAGTTACTATAGAACCTCATAGGTCAACCAGAGTAAGATCCGCACCAGAGTGGTACGGTAATCCTATTCTGGAGGTCATGTTACTTGACAATGGCGAACCTACAAACTATGAGGAAGCGATGATGAGCCCAGATTCCGCAAAATGGCTTGTGGCCATGAAATCTGAGATGGGATCCATGTATGAGAATGATACGTCCATTTTGCATCATGCTTTCATATCAATATTTATTGCATTATGGGCTGTTATTACACATTATATATCAATACTTATGGCTATTCTCTCTTATTTTACAAGGTTTGCCATGAAGAGGGGGAATGCCGGCAGCTAGAATTCTGGCTGGAAAAGGAGCAAACGTTGGAAACCTATTCTGCACAACTCCAAAAGACATGAGACTCCACGAAACAACTTTTTAGATTTAATAAGAATTTTTAGGAAAAAGAAATAGGCCAGGGGGCCCACACCCTGTCCACGAGACAGGGGGGCGCGCCCCCCTCTCTCCTGGGCCCCCTGGTGGGCCTCCGGCATCCATCTTCTGCTATATGAAGGGTTTTCCCCAGGAAAAAATCATGGGCAAGCTTACGGGACGAAACTCCGCCGCCACGAGGCGGAACCTTGGCGGAATCAATCTAGAGCTCTGGCAGAGCTGTTCTTCCGGGGACACTTCCCTTCAGGAGGGGGAAATCATCACCAACGTCATCATCAACGATCCTCTCATCGGGAGGGGGGTCAATCTCCATCAACATCTTCACCAACACCATCTCATCTCAAAACCCTAGTTCATCTCTTGTATCCAATCTTGTATCAAAACCACAAATTGGTACCTGTGGGTTGCTAGTAGTGTTGATTACTCCTTGTAGTTGATGCTATTTGGTTTACTTGGTGGAAGATCATATGTTCAGATCCTTTATGCATATTATTACCCCTCTGATTATGAACATGAATATGCTTTGTGAGTAGTTACGTTTGTTCCTGAGGACATGGGTGAAGTCTTGCTATTAGTAGTCATGTGAATTTGGTATTCATTCGATATTTTGATGAGATGTATGTTGTCTCTCCTCTAGTGGTGTTATGTGAACATCGACTACATGACACTTCACCATTATTTGGGCCTAGAGGAAGGCATAGGAAAGTAATAAGTAGATGATGGGTTGCTAGAGTGACAGAAGCTTAAACCCTAGTTTATGCGTTGCTTCGTTAGGGGTTGATATGGACCTAATGCCGTGGTTAGGTTTACCTTAATACTCCTTTTTATAGTTGCGGATGCTTGCAATAGGGGTTAATAATAAGTGGGATGCTTGTCCATGTTAGGGTAGTACCCAAGTGCCGGTCCACCCACATATCAAATTATCAAAGTACCGAACGCGAATCATATGAACATGATGAAAACTAGCTTGACGATAATTCCCAATGTGTCCTCGGGAGCTCCTTCTTCATTATTAGAATTTGTCTAGGCTTATCCTTTGCTACATAAAGGATTGGGCCACCTTGCTGCACTTCATTTACTTTATTTACTTTTGCTCGTTACTATTTATCTTATCACAAAACTATCTATTACCTACTATTTCAGTGCTTGTAGAGAAAACCTTACTGAAAACCGTTTATCATTTCCTTCTGCTCCTCGTTGGGTTCGACACTCTTACTTATCGAAAGGACTACGATAGATCCCCTATACTTGTGGGTCATCAGAGAACAAAGTGTGGACTTTGGTTGACTTGCCCGATGATCGGCAAGCCATCGAGAATAAATGGATCTTCATGAAGAAGACTGACACTGATGGTAATATACTGTCTACAAAGCTCGACTTGTTGCGAAAGGTTTTCGACAAGTTCAAGGTGTTGACTACGATGAGACTTTCTCACCCGTAGCGATGCTTAAGTCTGTCTGAATCATGTTAGCAATTGCCGCATTTTATGATTATGAAATTTGGCAAATGGATGTCAAAACTGCATTCCTGAATGGATTTCTGGAAGAAGAGTTGTATATGATGCAACCAGAAGGATTTGTCGATCCAAAGGATGCGAACAAAGTGTGCAAGCTCCAGCGATCCATTTATGAACTGGTGCAAGCCTCTCGGAGTTGGAATAAAAGCTTTGATAGTGTGATCAAAGCATATGGTTTTATACAGACTTTTGGAGAAGCCTGTATTTACAAGAAAGTGAGTGGGAGCTCTGTAGCATTTCTAATATTATATGTGGACGACATATTATTGATTGGAAATGATATAGAATTTCTGGATAGCATAAAAGGATACTTGAATAAAAGTTTTTCAATGAAAGACCTCGGTGAAGCTGCTTACATAGTGGGCATCAAGATCTATATAGATAGATCAAAACGCTTAATTCGACTTTCACAAAGTACATACCTTGATAAAGTTTTGAAAAAGTTCAAAATGGATCAAGCAAAGATAGGGTTCTTGCCTGTAATACAAGGTGTGAAATTGAGTTAGACTCAATGCCCGACCACTGCAGAAGATAGAGAGAAAATGAAAGAAGTTCCCTCCGCTTCAGCCATAGGCTCTATCATGTATGCAATGCTGCGTAGCAGACCTGATGTGTGCCTTGCTATTAGTTTAGCAGGGAGGTATCAAAGTAATCCAGGAGTGGATCACTGGACAGCGGTCAAGAATATCCTGAAATAGCTGAAAAGGACTAAGGATATGTTTCTTGTTTATGGAGGTGACAAACAGCTAGTCATAAATGGTTACGTCGATGCAAGCTTTGACACTGATCTGGAAAATTCTAAATCGCAAACCGGATACGTGTTTATATTGAACGGTGGAGCTGTCAGTTGGTGCAGTTCTAAACAAAGCATCGTGGCGGGATCTACATGTGAAGCGGAGTACATAGCTGCTTCGGAAGCAGCAAATGAAGGAGTCTGGATGAAGGAGTTCATATCCGATCTAGGTGTCATACCTAGTGCATCGGGTCCAATGAAAATCTTTTGTGATAATACTGGTGCAATTGCCTTGGCAAAGGAATCCGGATTTCACAAGAGAACCAAGCACATCAAGAGAAGCTTCAATTCCATCCGGGACCAAGTCCATGTGGGAGACATGCATAGAGATTTGCAAGATACATATGGATCTGAATGTTGTAGACCCGTTGACTAAGCCTCTTCCATGAGCAAAACATGATCAGCACCAAGGCTCCATGGGTGTTAGGATCATTACTTTGTAATCTAGATTATTGACTCTAGTTCAAGTGGGAGACTGAAGGAAATATGCCCTAGAGGCAATAATAAAGCTATTATTTATTTCCTCATATCATGATAAATGTTTATTATTCATGCTAGAATTGTATTACCCAGAAACATAATACATGTGTGAATACATAGACAAACATAGTGTCACTAGTATGCCTCTACTTGACTAGCTCGTGAATCAAATATGGTTAAGTTTCCTAACCATAGACATGAGTTGTCATTTTATTAACGGGATCACATCATTAGGAGAATGATGTGATTGACTTGACCCATTCCGTTAGCTTAGTACTTGATCATTTATTATGTTGCTATTGCTTTCTTCATGACTTATACATGTTCCTATGACTACGAGATTATGTAAGTCCCTCTTACCGGAGGAACACTTTGTGTGCTACCAAACGTCACAATGTAACTGGGTGATTATAAAGGTGCTCTACAGGTGTCTCTGATACGTCTCCGTCGTATCTATAATTTTTGATTGTTCCATGCCAATATTCTTCAACTTCCATATACTTGTATTTGATATATGTTACTTTGTGCTCACTACTAAAATACAAATCATTGTTAATTAAAATTGGCTTTGATATACCTTGGGATCCGGGTGGATTCATTACTTGAGCACTATATGCCTAGCTTAATGGCTTTAAAGAAAGCGTTGCCACGGAGACAACCCGGAAGTTTTAGAGAGTCATTTATTTCTGTTGAGTGCTTTTATATAGTTTAAAAACAAAAAAAATAAAGAGGGGAACCTAAAACCTTTTCAAAAAGGAAAGTGAAAGTGAGAAAGACAAGCATTGTTGAAGTGGGAGCTAGCCTTGGACTTTGTTCATGCTCACGGAAACTTTGTGAATCTTGATTACAGAAACTTTTCATCAAAAATAATTATCCCCTTGTACAATTCCATTGTATTATAAAAATAATGTGCCAAGGTTTGCCTTTAGGATGTTTACAATGCTTGTTGGTTTGTACGGTGCAGGACAGACACTTTGGCTGTAGTGCGTGATTTTACATTTTTATTTGGAATGTCAAACGGTTCTGATTCTTTTGCACTGTCTTTCTGTACAAATTGTTTATTTTTCCTAATTTTGGTAGAATTTTGGGGATACCAGAAGTATGGTGAATGTTCAGATTGCTACAGACTGCTCTGTTTTTGACAGATTCTGTTTTTGATGCATAGTTTGCTTGTTTTGATGAATCTATCAATTTATATCAATGGATTTAAGCCATGAAAAAGTTATATTACAGTAGACACAATGCAAAAACAAAATATGAATTGGTTTGCTATAGTACTTAGAGTAGTGATTTGGTTTATTATACTAACGGATCTTACCGAGTTTTCTGTTGAAGTTTTGTGTGGATGAAGTGTCTAATCGAGGAGGTCCCGATATGAGGAAAAGGAAGAGAGGCAAGAGCTCAAGCTTGGGGATGACCAAGGAACCCCAAGTAAATATTCAAGGAGACTCAAGCGTCTAAGCTTGGGGATGCCCCGGAAGGCATCCCCTCTTTCTTCAACAAGTATCGATATGTTTTCGTATTCGTTTCGTTCATGCGATGTGTGCAAGTCTTGGAGCGTCTTTTGCATTTAGTTTTCATTTTTCTTTTATGCACCATGCTTGTACCATTTATAGAATTCTCATTTCACTTCACTTATATATTTTGAGTATGGCTTTATAGAATGCTTCATGTGCTTCACTTATATCATTTGAAGTTTGGATTGCCTGTTTCTCTTTACATAGAAAACCACCATTTGTAGAATGCTCTTTTGCTTCACTTATATTTGTTAGAGCGTGGGCATATCTTTTGTGGAAAGAATTAAACTCTCTTGCTTCACTTGTATCAATTTAGAGAGATGACAGGAATTGGTCATTCACATGGTTAGTCATAAAATCCTACATAAACTTGTGGATCACTGAATATGATATGTTTGATTCCTTGCAATAGTTTTGCGATATAGAGATGATAATATGTGGGAGGTACTAGTAGATGGTTTTGTTTAGTAAGGATGTTGGTGTTAAGGTTTGTGCTTCCCGTAGCATGCACATATGGTCTACTAACTATGTAACCAAATTGGCGTGCATTGTATTTTGATTGTTTATCTTTGCGTGAAGGTCGGGGGCACGCGATGGTTAACTCCTACCAACCTCCCCCCTAGGAGTATGTGTGTAGTACTTTGTTTCAAGGGCTTTTAAATTTTTGCAATAAGTATGTGAGTTCTTTATGACTAATGTTGAGTCCATGAATTATACGCACTTTTACCTTTCCATCATTGCTAACCTCTTCGGTACCGCGCATTGCCCTTTCTCACCGTGAGAGTTGGTGCAAACTTCGCCGGTGCATCCAAACCCCGTGATAAGATACGCTCTATCACACATAAGCCTCCTTATATCTTCCTCAAAACAGCCACCATACCTACCTATCATGGCATTTCCATAGCCATTCCGAGATATATTGCCATGCAACTTCCATCATCGTCATATACATGACTTGAGCATTCATTGTCATATTGCTTTGCATGATCGTAAGATAGCTAGCATGATGTTTTCATGGCTTGTCCGTTTTTTGATGTCATTGCTACACTAGATCATTGCACATCCCGATACACCGCCAGAAGCATTCATATAGAGTCATATCTTTGTTCTAGTATCGAGTTGTAATATTGAGTTGTAAGTAAATAAAAGTGTGATGATCATCATTATAGAGCATTGCCCCATGAAAAAAAAAGAAAAGAAAAAAAAAGAAAAAAAGGGGATAGGCCAAAGAAGCCTAAATAGAAAAGGGGGCCAAAGAAGCCCACCCAAAAAAAGAAAAAAAAGAAAAAAGAAAGAAAAAAGAAAAAAGAAAAAAGGGGCAATGTTACTATCCTTTTTCCACACTTGTGCTTCAAAGTAGTACCATGTTCTTCATATAGAGAGTCTCTTATGTTGTCACTTTCATATACTAGTGGGAATTTTTCATTATAGAACTTGGCTTGTATATTCCAACGATGGGCTTCCTCAAATGTCCTAGGTCTTCATGAGCAATCAAGTTGGATGAACACCCACTTAGTTTTCAGTATGAGCTTTCATACACTTATAGCTCTAGTGCATCCGTTGCATGGCAATCCCTACTCCTCACATTGACATCAATTTATGGGCATCTCCATAGCGCGTTGATTAGCCACATTGATGTGAGACTTTCTCCATTTTTGTCTTCTCCACATAACCTCCACCATCATATTCTATTCCACCCATAGTGCTATATCCATGGCTCATGCTCATGTATTGCATGAGAGTTGAAAAAGTTTGAGAATACTAAAGTATGAAACAAATGCTTGGCTGACACCGGGATAGGCATGAGGGGTACCTTGTGTTAAGAAAAGGGAGCATACAAGACTATATGATTTTGTAGGGATAACGTTCTGGAAGCATTGATATTTTGAAAGACATGATTGTTTGTTGGGATGCCCTAAGTATTATTGTTTTTATGTCAAATGATAGACTATTGCTTTGAATCACTCGTGTCTTAATATTCATGCCATGATTTGGTTACATGATCAAGATTATGCTAGGTAGCATTCCACATCAAAAATTATCTTTTTTATCATTTACCTACTCGAGGACGAGCAGGAATTAAGCTTGGGGATGCTGATACATCTCCGTCGTATCTATAATTTTTTATTGCTCCATGCCAATATTCTTCAACTTTCATATACTTTTGGCAACTTTTTATACTATTTTTGGGACTAACATATTGATCCGGTGCCAAGTGCCAGTTCCTATTTGTTGCATGTTTTATGTTTCGCAGAAAACCCATATCAAACGGAGTCCAAAAGGGATAAAAACGGAAGGAGAATTATTTTGGAATATTTATGATTTTTGGGAAGTAAAATCAAAGAGAGACGGTGCTCGAGGGGGCCAGGAGATAGGGGCGTGCCCTAGACTCTCCTGGGGCCCCCATAAGGCGATTGACGCTCTTATTTTGCCGCAAGAAAGCTAATTTTATGAGAAATATCTAGGCAAAAGATTCACCCCAATCGGAGTTACGGATCTTCGGATATAAAAGAAACGGTGAAGGGGCAGAATCTGATAACGCAAAAACAGAGAGAGACAGAGAGATAGATCCAATCTCGGAGGGGCTCTCGCCCCTCCCACGCCATGGGAGCCAAGGACCAGAGGGGAAACCCTTCTCCCATCTAGGGAGGAGGTCAAGGAAGAAGAAGAAGAAGGGGGGCTCTCTCCCCCTCGCTTCTGGTGGCGCCGGAGCGCTACCGGTGGCCATCATCATCACCGCGATCTACACCAACACCTCCGCCATCTTCACCAACATCTCCATCACCTTCCCCATCTATATTCAGCGGTCCACTCTCCCGCAACCCACTGTACCCTCTACTTGAACATGGTGCTTTATGCTTCATATTATAATCCAATGATGTGTGTTGCCATTCTATAATGTCTGAGTAGATTTTCGTT
Organism: Triticum dicoccoides; assembly: GCF_002162155.2. Taxonomy (NCBI): domain Eukaryota; kingdom Viridiplantae; phylum Streptophyta; class Magnoliopsida; order Poales; family Poaceae; genus Triticum; species Triticum dicoccoides. The sequence continues at coordinate 714,543,499 of NC_041391.1, forward strand.
GTCCTACCGGTGATTGATGAATTGCTATGATTGGTTTGAATTGCATGTTTTATTATTGGTTATGTCCTATTGTGCCCTCCGTGTCGCGCAAGCGTGAGGGATCCCCGCTGTAAGGTTTGCAATATGTTCATGATTTGCTTATGGTGGGTGGCGTGAGTGACTGAAGCACAGACCCGAGTAAGTAGGTTGTTTGCGTATGGGATAAAGGGGACTTGATACTTTAATGCTATGGTTGGGTTTTACCTTAATGATCTTTAGTAGTTGCAGATGCTTGCTAGAGTTCCAATCATAAGTGCATATGATCCAAGAAGAGAAAGTATGTTAGCTTATGCCTCTCCCTCAAATATAATTGCAATAGTGATTACCGGTCTAGTAACGTAGTCAATTGCTTAGGGACAATTTCACAACTCCTACCACAACTTTTCCACACTCGCTATATTTACTTTATTGCTTTTTTATCTAAACAGCCCCTAGCTTTTATTTACGTGCTCTTTATTATCGTGCAAACCTATCCAACAACACCTACAAAGTACTTCTAGTTCCATACTTGTTCTAGGTAAAGTGAACACTAAGCATGCATAGAGTCGTATTAGTGGCAGATAGGACTTGAGAGGGTATTTGTTCTGCCTTTAGCTCCTCGTTGGGTTCGACACTCTTACTTATCGAAAGAGGCTACAATTATCCCGTATACTTGCGGGTCATCAGTCTCCAAAGGTACTTGTTGAGTTGACATATTTCAAGATTAGGATTTGTCACTCCGATTGTCGGAGAGGTATCTCTGGGCCCTCTCGGTAATGCACATCACTATAAGCCTTGCAAGCAATGTAGCTAACGAGTTAGTTACGAGATGATGCATTACGTAACGAGTAAAGAGACTTGCCGGTAACGAGATTGAACTAGGTATTGAGATACCGACGATCGAATCTCGGGCAAGTAACATACCGATGACAAAGCGAAAAACGTATGTTGTTATGCGGTTTGACCGATAAAGATCTTCGTAGAATATGTAGGAGCCAATATGAGCATCCAGGTTCCGCTATTAGTTATTTACCAGAGACGTGTCTCGGTCATGTCTACATAGTTCTCGAACCCGTAGGGTCCGCACGCTTAAAGTTAGATGACAGTTATATTATGAGTTTATGTGTTTTAATGTACCAAAGGTTGTTCAGAGTCCCGGATGTGATCACGGACATGACGAGGAGTCTTGAAATGGTTGAGACATGAAGATCGATATATTGGACGACTATATTTGGACACCGGAAAGGTTCCGGGTGAGATTGGGACAATACCGGAGCTCCGGGAGGTTATCGGAACCCCCCAGGAGGTATATGGGCCTTAATGGGCCTTAGTGGAAAGGAGGGGAAAGGAGCAAGGGAAGGGGCGCCCCCCCTAGCCCAATCCAAATTGGGAAGGGTCTACGACTACATCAACCGCGTTGTGCTAACGCTTCCGCTTACGGTCTACGAGGGTATGTAGACAACACTCTCCCCTCTTGTTGCTATGCATCACCATGATCTTGCGTGTGCGTAGGAAATTTTTTGAAATTACTACGTTCCCCAACATGATCATGCCTAGATAATCTCATAATTATTCGTTTTTCTATCAATTGCTCGACAGTAATTTGTTCACCCACCGTAATACTTATGCTATCTTGAGAGAAGCCACTAGTGAAACATATGGCCCCCGGGTCTATCTTTTATCATATAAGCTTTCAAACTACTTTTATTTGCATCTTTACTTTTTCTATCTATATTATAAAATACCAAAAATATATTTATATTATCATACTATCTCTATCAGATCTCACTTTCGCAAATGGCCGTGAAGGGATTGACAACCTCTTTATTGCGTTGGTTGCGAGTTCTTTGTTTATTTGTGTAGGTGCATGGGACTTTTGAGGAGCCTCCTACTGGATTGATACATTGGTTCTCAAAAACTGAGGGAAATACTTACGCTACTATTGCTGCATCACCCTTTCCTCTTCAAGGAAAACCAACGCAAGCTCAAGACGTAGCAGGGAAGTGCTGGATGGATGGAAAACAATGACATATCATGCGACATGTCGCTTGGCAGGCGACAGCTGTGGGACCAATGGTGCCCTAGGTTAAAACTCTCCACTTTGGTGGGAACGATCGATGACAACGCCCACAGTCATTGTTCCCTCCTTGCATGCGGCATGCTGCATCTTAGCTCCAGGCTCCAACCAACAATGTTTTATGGATCCTCCAATCAAGTTTACGGCTCTTATTAGAATAGGGGACCAAAACGTTTCTCGTTGATTCGTCCTTGGAGTAGTCACCTTAGGAGGCCAAAACCCTAGTAAAGCTGAGCTTCGGCGGAACGGGTTTGGGCACCAGGAGTGTGTTGAGATGAAACCGTAGCGGTGGCTTCAGAAACCAACTTGGTACACTTGGGTTTTGTAGGGCGCCAGCTTTGGTTGTATGGGTGACAAAGTCATCGACTGAGCTGGTACGCTACCTTGGACCGGTGTGGAAGTTGTAATGGTGACTCAGCAAATCTTCGCCTTTTGTTGGTGTCACCTCCAGTCGCTTGGGTGGTAGAATCGATGTGCGGCCTCAGGTACGTGTTCATGTTGCTCAGATTCGGTAGCCGGAGTGTTGGCTCGAAAGACTGTTGCACTGTTAAAGGGTGTCGACTTTGGTATAAGGTGATAAGAGTTGCTGACTCGACTGGTGTGTGGGCCAGTGTGGAAGCATAATTGATGGTTCAGAAACCATCCTCCTGTTGTAAAGGTTGGCTCTAGTCACTTGGGTGCCGAAGCCGTCATCTCGGTTGGTGCATGCCCTTGGGGCCGGTGTGCGTGTGTGGTTGATTTGTTGGTTTTCGACTAGTTTTCCATGTAAGTTGGCCAGTTCTTATTCTACTTCATGAGAATACAGAGCTCCTACTTGTTTCTCGAAGAAAGTGATTCGTGTATATTTGATAAGGAAAGTGGTGAGTTCATGGAATATTGTTGGTTTGTTATACTAACCTGTCCTAACCCGAGTAATGCGTGATGCAATCAATTTTTTGGTTTAATCTATATCTATACCAATATAAAAAGACCCAAAGGGGCAGATCCAATTAATCTCGACCATCAAATCATGTCAATCCAACGACCTAGACTGCTTCAATGTTGAGTGCTCAACACGTTTAGCGTGCAGTTAATTTCATGACAAATAGAGTGCTAATCACATAATAACACGTAAATAATATACTACTTAATATTCGCATGCACTCAATATACTTTCAAATTAACGTGCATTGCACGTACACATTGACTAGTTGCTAAAAATGTTAAAACTATCATTCATACTGATGAGTCTACAACACGAGTCACGGTGCCCTAGTCTTATGCTTTTGCAACCCACTTTGATGTATATATTCCAAGGATGGTTGGTCGTGATGTGCTTCAATATACTAATTTGAAATGACCTCTCAAAACTAAAAATTGAACTGAGAAAAAAAGGAATAATATTCTTTTTTGCTAACTGATGGGTGAATAATATAAAGGATACTATTTCGTTACCTTTCTTGTGAACAGGGTAATTGCATCCTTTTCTTGAAGACCATTGAGCAAACGTATGCACTTCGGTTTTTTGCAACAATGCTTAGCAATATCCTCTCGCCTTGTGGTGATCACAACAACCAGATCTTTCATTGTACGTAATCTTGGCAATATTTCATCCCATTCTGTGGTAGATGAGAGGTCATCAAGAACAATGAAGCAACTCTTTCCTTGTGAACGTCTACCCAAAACTTCAATTCAGTCTGTAACTCCCATTGAAGAAATGTTTTTTTGGGTGTCACCTACAAATTCCATGGATCCCTTGTTTGCATCTAGTTGCAATGCCAAGCTCCTAAGGAGCTCCTCAAGCTTGAAAGGTCGCAAGACCGTGATAAAAGCATATTTCGCAAAAATGCCACTAACCTCTTTGCTCTGGTAAACATTTCTTATTAGTGTGGTTTTTCCAAGACCACCCATTCCCCATACTACTATCACCTCAAATTGATGGGTGTTAGCTTGTTCTACAATTAGTGCAATAATATCGGATTTTTCTTTCTCTCGCGCAATAAGCTGAAATTCCTCCACAACACCTGCCATTGTGTAGGTGCGTGTGAACCTCTTTTGCACTGTCATATTTCCCTCAACATCAGCATTGGATTGATCTTCTTGTATCTCATTCTCAGGGATGTTGGATAACTTTGTGCTAGATGCTGGCTTTGATGGATAGATAACGTCATGAGAACTCTGAACACAAGCAAACAATAGTTAGATAAATTTTTAATCATGGGTACTCAAAAGAAATACTGACGGGTAAGCTCAACCTTGTCTATTTCTACACAGGAATGTTGATGTGACAACAAACCAGAAATAGTATATCATGCTCGAATGGTATGTATACAAGTTAATTTAGCTAGGATGACCTGGTCAGACTGGACTTCGCCAAAAATAGTGAAAGTAGTCTAGAAGTTTAAAAGGCAAAAAAGAAGAAGCACAAATTATGCATGAATTACATCACAAGTTGATTGGTACTAGAAGAGAACATAAAGTATTGAAAACCTTAGCCCTGGCATCTGCCTTGGCAATGGCAACCAAGATGTAATGCCCGGAGTGGATATATGCATATATATACCTGAGAGGAGGGCGGCGAAGCTCCCCTCCCTAGGGTTCCCACCCCCGCCGCCGCCGGCGACCCCGCTCCCCCGCCGCCGCCGGCCG
>NC_041391.1:714548583-714552579 GCF_002162155.2 Triticum dicoccoides
GCGGGATCCAGCGGCGCGGCGGCGGTCTCGCGGGGCGGCGGGGTGGCCTGCTGTGGCGGCGCTCCGGCGATCCTCGGGCTGCGCGCTGCGGGGCGGCTGCGGTGCTCCCGTCTCGGGAGGTGGCACGCGACCGGTCTCGGGCCGGATCCGTCCGGATCTGGCTTCGGGGGCCGACCGCTGGCGCTGGCTCCGGTGGTGCGTGCCCGGCGGCTCCGGCGCTTGGAGCCCGCCGGGCGACGCGGGTAGGGCAGCAGCCGGGCGTGGCTGCTGCTCCGGCCGTGGACGGCGACATGGGTAGGTCTCGGTGGCCTACCGGTGTCGTGGCGGCTTCACGGTGACTCGACGGATCTCTCCGCAGCAACGGCCGGCTCCTCCGGCGTCGGTTTGTCTGCGTTCGGGCCGTCTCGTCCTTCACCCCATCTCCTCGTCGCCCGGGCGCTACGCCCATCAAAGGGCTGGTCCTTTCCCAGCTGCGATCCACCGCTCGTCTCGCGCCCGATGCCACAGGACAGAGCTCGTCTCGCGCACGATGCAGCAGGACCGAGCTCGTCTCGCGCACGATGCAGCAGGACCGGGCTCGTCTCGCGCCCGATGCAGCAGGACCGAGCTCGTCTCGCGCACGATGCTGCAGGACCGAGCTCATCTCGCGCTTGGGGTAGCAGGATGGGTCAGTGGATGCCGGTTCTGGCCGACCTATTGGGTCTCGACGCTAGGGGTTGCCCAGGGGCGCGAAAGGCGGGACCTTTCCGCTCGTCTCTTTCATTGGGGTGCGCCGGGTCACGGGTGAGGTGGTGTCGAGGTCTTGGATACTGGGCGGCGGCCCTGGTGGTGGTGGTGGCGCGGTGCTCTTGGACATAGCCCGCGCCTTGGTGCTGCCCGCTCATCATGGCCGTGTGGGCGGCGTGGTTGCCGGGGTGTGGCGTTCGGTGGCGGTGAATGTTGGCCGAGGTGAAAACCTACTCTATCTTCGGAAGGACCGGCGGCGGCGAAGATCGCTCCCTTCTTGAAGGCGTCGTCGCGGCTCTCATTGCCCGTCATGCGGCTCCGGGGGAAACTTTGATCCTTGGATCGGGCGGTGGCGGCACTCCGACGTCGTTTCCTTTCTGAAGGCGCCGCCTTGGAGCGCATGGTTCGTCATATGTAGCTTCATATTTTCGGGGCGGTAGTGCTAGGAGTAGTGTTGCTGCGCTCAGCGCCTTTGTATCCCGTCCTGGGTGTGTGCGTGTGTTGTGGTGGCATAGCGTGTGGTTGTACTGGATGCTTGTGGGTTGTTGCTTTATATATAAAGCGGGGCGAAAGCCTTTTTCGATAAAACCTTAGCCCTCAGTATGGTATGAACACCATGAGCAACTGACAAATACAAATCCTTGAGATGTCACTTTTACCAAAGCATTGCAACATAGTGTTTATTTGTTAGATGGAATATCCATATTTACACCCCGCCCATGAAAGCTCAAGGAGACACATTGCCAAGCCTCACTAGCCGACGAGCAGGAAAGCTTTGGTATTTCACACTAAATGTCCGCTAATACCTCTCCACCGAACGGCCATTACCTCATCCAGGGACCTGGGCAGAAGACATCTCTATCAGCAAGGTCCATGAGGAATCCCGGGAGGCTGAGAATGTATCCGGTTAGGACCATCATGATAGTCAGGGCCTCAGGGGAGATAAGTTCCCGACTTGCAAGCTCAGTTGAACAAGAGAGCTGGATTTGTTTCACACCTAGGGGGTTCTTTGCCGCATGGAACAGGGGGGCAGTACCAGGAATTCCCCCTTCCTCACCTTGTGCAAACATGCAAATTAATTTGAGCCTACCCATGAGACGCTCCATAGCGATTACCTTTGGTCACTATATATTACTACTCTAACTGATGTAATGGTTCATATTTTGGGTGGTCCTTTTGAAAATCAAAAACATGTGTTTAAAACTGAAGTAGTACCTGTTTGTAGAAAGCATAGATGGTCTGATCAGCAGACAATTGCTTCAACTACGACACCGTACTTGGTTGACCTGGACACAGGCTTGCAACTTCAACTTGCTCTGTGGATACCACGATACAGCTCCCCTGTTTGTTCTCTGGGAAGCAAGTCTTGATCTGGTGCCATTCTTCAATTGTGGACAGGTCAGTAAGCACAATCAGGCACCTCTTCTCATTGACATATCCATTGAATGCCTGAACCAAATCTTGCCCCTTCATTTCCCCCTCCAGCAGAACACCAACCCCTACTGCTGCATGAAACTGTTTCACCATACTCTGGACAAATTCTGTTGGATGGAAAGGGCGCATCACCCTGACCCATGCTCGGCACGAAAAATTCAATTTGACGATTGGATTCTCGTAGGCTTCCCAGATGATGGATGTATGCCCAACACTGCCATTTGTTCCCCATACACCGATCACTGCAATTTGGTTGTCATCCTCCTGGTTGATCAGTTGGGAAAGATCTGATCTTGCTTGTTGTTGCTTCGCGGCGTGCCTTGCTTCATCGACGCCAAACAGAGCAGCATCAGCAGCAGCAGTAGCAGTAGGCTGAGTGGAGCTAGAGCCCTTGATGAGGCCATAGCGCAGGTTCCTTTGGCTCACGTCCTCGACCTTGGTCCTTAGCTCCTTCATCTGCTTGGCAACATGGCGTCGATCGAGGAGCGTGCGGGGGATGCGCCACCAAGACTTCTTCTTCTTCAGACGAACGACAAAATCCTGGAGGCCATCCTCGACGTCATAGGCGACGGCGCGCACCTGCTTCACCCAGGTCCTGACGACCTTGTTGTTCTCGTCCTGCTCATCATGCGCCACCATCAGGAAAGATTGCATCATCTCCAGCTCGTCCGTGATGAAGGCCTTGTCGCGCTGGACTCCCAGCTGCAGGGCCACCTCCTCCGCGACGGCGGATTTGGCGTACCCAAGCGCTCCATTCGGCACGGATTTGCCAATGCTCACTGTTGTGAGCTCCATCAGTACCAATCTCTCTTCTCTCTTTCTCCTGTGGGCGTTTGCGTGTGGATGGATCTGAGATGCGAAGTCTCAGGCTCCCAGGTCCTGTTATTAGACAGATAATGGAAGTTTACTCAGCAACCTCGATCGTTTCAACAACTTCCATTCTTAATCAAGATTTGTCAGTCCTCGGTCGAATGCATATTGGTTTTAACAGCAGGACTCATTAGTTAATTCTGCACCAAAGCTCTCCTTGCAAGACGATGCCTCATCACACTCCCCGATGGACACTAGCTGCACTCACCAAGGACATGTATATATATAAAGGCAAGAAAACAACCTAACTCGCTTAATTAAGTTCCTTGTTATTGAAACAACCAAACAGCAGGGCTCGCTTAATTAAGTTCCTTGTTCTTGAAACAACCAAGCATCAGGGCTTAAATTCTGGTGAAAGCGCATAGGATTTCGATGCTGATAGCTGTCCGCCTGCTGTGATACTGAACAGAATATATCAATCTACGTAAACGCCCGTTGTGGTTTGTCGGGGCTTGCGAGAGACATGTGCTCCGTCCAGCACCCAAGACCGCACCGCGTATTGGTTTACGAAACTTCTGTTCACACGACGTTTCATGGCCGATGTATAAACGACACTCCAATCGAGCGGTATACAAGTGTGCTGGCCAACCGCATCGATGGTGGCCGCAGCGTGTCGGCTGTTAATGGGCCGGAGTTATATCGTTCGCATATATATATATATATATATATATATATATATATATATATATATATATATAGGGAAAATGTATCCTACTACCGGGTGTAGTTACACCCATTTCTCATATACTATCATGTGGTAGTATATAATCTACTTTATTATTTTTAGTATGTTCACATACTATATCTAAGATACTGCAAAGCGAGTTATGTGAAAAAGTTGCATGTGAGTCCATGTTTTTATAATTTTTGTGAAATACGTATATATTTGTACGTACAAAGGAGTATGCTCAAAATATATTACATACTACCTAAAAAATAATATATATACTACCTAAACATTCTTAC
>NC_041391.1:714553100-714563264 GCF_002162155.2 Triticum dicoccoides
TAGCAGTGTTCATTGGTTTAACCAACTGTGGGACTCATTACTACTTACTACTAGCTAGGATTAGTAATTGTTAATCATGTTTAGATAGATGATGGAAGGCTATTCCTTTTTAACCAAGACAAGACTTGCCAAGGCTCTGAACACACTGCATATTAGTTCAGTTAACAGTGGGACTCATCACTAACTAGGCTTTACAGCGGGGCTCATAGGATTAACAGTTGCTAATTGGTACTAAGAGTATTAGTTAAATTAACAGTGGGGCTCATCACTGGCTAGTCAGTACAGAGATGATGACAGGATTAACAACTGTTAATTTGTACTCCACTAGTAAGCGCATCTATAATACCTAAATAGTTCATCCCCACTATCCTATTTCTCTTGACATGCAGCCTATCCACCTCATCATCTATGTCCCACACAACCACTAATTATTTTCCATGCAGCCACGTCATCCTCTTTTATCGTGTACATCTGCATGCAACCATCGTGATCGTGTACTTCTTGCAGATGGGTATCGCACCGTGGTCATACTTTCCTTCGGTTTCAAAAAGTGCATCACGCCTCTTCCTTCCTTGCTGCTGGTCTTCCGCTATTGACGCGAGGCTTGATCATGGCTAATTTTCTCCAGCTGCTGGTCGTGTGGTTTATATAGTAGTAGTAGTATTAAAAAAGAAAACTACAGTCGTTTTATCTTCTGCCAGCTGTCGCAAAGATTGACGCGATCTCCCAGCCACAATGTACCTCCAACGCACATGAAACGACAACATTCATCAACTCTCAGTACACTACTCCAGCAAATTTGCAAGAAACTGTTAGATTTAATTGGATGGCCATGTCCCATCCTCTCCCCACTGATGGCACTAGTGTGTCTCCTCTTCCTCTCCATAAATCTTCCTGGCTTCTCCTCTGACCCTCTCCATCCCCTTATGCGTCCCCTGCAATGATATACCATCGCCTCATGTGCGCTCGGCCTCCACTGCAAGCACGAAAGAAGCAACCTCCAGATGGAATTTCCCTCCAGATCTAAGAAACGAGGATTGGAGGTCTTAATAAGTAGAGTGACGGCAATTCAGCGGAAGAAGCTCTGGCCATGACCCGTGGCTGCCAAGCTCGGCAATAAGGAGCTCGCCGACGAGACTGACCAGGAAGACCAGGCTATGTTATCTCATCCCTAAATCCCCAGTTGATGCAGTTTCCATTTTCTTTGTCATGTGCATGTATTTTCAGTCCTTTAGGAGCAATCTTAAGGTCAACGATTCATGTTAGCTAATACAATGAATCTTGATGACACCGACATATTAGTAAATTGTGATTGTCTAGATCTCTACTAAGACATGGAGAATTTCTAGCATATGCATGAGTGTGGTGTGATGTAGCTGCGTACTCTTCCTTGCCACAAATCCCTCAGCAACCATCTTTTCATTGCTTCTGGTTCTCTCCTCCTGTGCCATTGTGCCCGACATCGACTTACCTCGGGTTGGGTCACAACCATTTTGTGTCCTCATAGCCTCACCAGAATTAGATGATTGTGCCAACTTCTGACGTGACAATTAAGCACCGTTAGGATTCTGACTACATTTTGTTGTAGCTAGGTTTTGCCCATACAATTTATTCTTATTTTTCTGGTCTGGTGGAATGTTAGTAACACATGTTGAGGTATGTTTGGTTGATTATACACATGTTCATTTGTTCTTTTTAAATACTACAATATTCAATTCTTTTACATACACTTTTAAGTTCTTGCAGAGGGTTAGCAAGGAAATAAACACTTCAGTTTTATAACATGTCTGCTTTTTCACAAGTTACATATACCGTCTCCAACCTCATAACTCGGTAATGTATTTTAGAATTTTATCTGGAGGGGATATATATTTATCTGTTAGGGGATGGTGTTCCTATCATTCCTGGCTCCTTTGATAATCTTATCTTTTTTAGTATCAAATCAAGAATCAACAAATGTTTGGGTTCACCGGATATTAGAAGGAAGAAGCAAGAACTAAAATTGGTTATGCTTAATATGCAGTATGTGTTTTGTATTTGCATGATTATTTATACACTTGCACAACGTATGGTAGTGGTAGAAATCCAGTCGAAGTAGTTGCATCCTTTTCCTATTATGGAGGAAAAAGGTCAATGAAGTAAATGTTTTCTTTTCAGATGTATGTGACTGAACAAATCTACACCTTCAACTACGAGATGTCGTTGTTAGTCAACAATCTATTTTCTAATTTATTTTTGCAGAACCTGACTCACCAAACTCATGTAATATGTTATTTTCTGTATATAATATATGTTGTGTTTTCTTAGTAATTATCACCTTAGATTTTGTTGTGGTTGTATTTTCTTCCTGAACCTTTCTGCACACACAAGCATGACTGTATTTTGGTCTATTGGACCTGGAAGTATAATAAATCGGATGAGTGTGCTGTATGTAAATGATACATCGATGAGTGCATTATATCACCTCCGATTATGTGTTGTTGCATGCCGGTATTTTCCTATTGAAGATAATTTTTATGTCCGCGTGCAACTTATTATTTGTAGTGACCAATATTTACTATAGTATGACAATATTTCTATTTCCCATTAGTTTCCAACTGTTCACCAATTTAATCAATGCACACATTTCGCAGCAACGCGGGGTGTTATCTAGTTTCAAATATGCAGAGAGCAGTGGAGGGGAGAGGTCGAACTTGGGAGGTCCTAGCGGTTGGCGCCAGAGTTTTGGATTTCGTCCGAGAAAAGTAAATTCCGCCCGAATTTCGTCCATCCCGCTCAGGCCCGGTAACAATGCAAACTGGTCCAAAAATTTCGGCCTTTTTAGAATTTGCGGCCCAGCCCATGGTTCAACACAGCCCACAGATAAGGCTCTGCAGTATAAAAACTTAACCGAGCTTCTCCTAACCCTATTTTCCGTTTTCCGCTCGTCCCCTCTCTGTGCGGCGGCTGCACGGAACGGAAGTCGAGCGAGGCGGGGGCGCGGGGCTGTGCCGCCTCTGCCCATCTTTCTCCTCCTCAATCACTAACCACTTCCCACTGATGTGACGTACTGTGAAAGCTCCATGGGCAGTGGCCGTGCCGTGTCGACCAGGCAGGGGTCGCAGCGCCATGGACTATTGTTGACTATGCTGTTGCTTTCTGGATGGTTACCACTGATGCGTAACCTATTGATGCCTAGGTTCTACTGCATGATTTGTGCGTGCAATTTTTTCTGAAGTTCTGTTATTAATTTCTTTTTCTGGTTCGTTTCAAAATTTTGGGCGAATTTCGTACAATTTTCGGTCAATTTTTGTCCAAAAATTCAAATTTTGGTTTGTCCTTTTCGTTAGAGATTATCTGAATTTTTTGCGAAAAACCGAATTTCGCCCGTTTTGCCCAGGACCGGTAAAAATGGCAAAACGAAATCCAAAACTTTGGTCGGCGCCGGCCCCAGATCACCCGTCGAAGCAGCGATAGTCTCCGCCACCAACCCCCTCCCTCCCCTGCTTCGAGGGTTCGAACCGCGCGCCCCAAGGCTGCCGCTCGACGGCGCGGCTCTACGCTCTGGCTCCGGAGGCACCACGCACCAGGCGGCGGCGGGGCAGCACGCGCGGCGGCTCGACGGAGACTGTTCCCAGAAGAGGAGCCAAACCCCAGGTCGGCACCATGGGCGTCGCCCCGGAGATTTCGTATCCGCGCGCTCCAACGGCGAATCGAATCCATGCCGCTGCTGCTATCTTCTCTTGAATCTTCGTGTGGCCATCTCTTCCTACGATGCAAGGAAGTAAGGAAAATGTGGCGTGCCTGTGGCCTTGAGGAAATCCGGCTGATGCTTCTTACTTGTCCTACTCCGCGTCAGTTGCTAGAAGCCTTGTTCTCCCTGCCTGAAGATGAAAAGTTAAAGTGTATTTGCTTGATATGGCTGCGAAACAAAGCTAATCATAAATAGACCCAGGCATCTTCAAGGCAGACCCGTAAACCTTCCGTAACCGTCTGGACCGCACTGTCCGGACCACCGAAGTCATCCAACGCGGTCCTGTATCGGTCTGCGGCGCTGTCCGGACGCGATTTCTCCCGCAAAACGAAAACAAAAGTGGGGGAGCTTTGCGGGAGTCCAGACACGCGAAACGTATGAATCAGACACCCCAGGTCCACCCAAAACCCTTCCCCGACCGCCGTGATGCCCCGCCGCCAAGCACCGCTTCCTGAGCCGCCCACCGGCCGCCAGGCCCGCCTCAAACAGAGCTGCCGCAGCCGCGCCGCTCGCGGGACAGATCCAGCAGAAGCAGACGCCGCCACCCCAACCACCGTCGCGCTAGCCCTCCATGCCTAAGTCGGATCCGCCTCTGAGCTCGTCGATGCGCCACCACGCCCTACCCCAGCGCCGCGTCGCCGCCTGGGGCCGCATCAAGGTCCCACGAGTGGCGAGGAGAGAAGGCCCCGCCGCCGCCAGCACCAACCAGGCTTTGCCCGGTGGCGCGAATCGGCGGCAGCGATTGAGGGGGGGAGGAAGGCGGTGGAAGCTGGCCGGTAGCTAGGGTCAAACAGAGCATCATATATTGCAGTGGCCATTTTCATTCGTCAGCATAACAAAGAGAGCCCCGGCAGAAAATAAATGCTGTCTCAACAGCGTTAGAACAACAATGTCGTCACGCGTAGGCTTTATTCAACCCATTATTACAATATAACCAGGAATGCAAGAGATAAAACAGGAGAGCAGATAAAAGATAGATTTTCCAATGGCATGGGATGGCAGACACTCGGTCAGGATATTTAGGACAGGGGTTGCCCCAGGTTTCCGAGCTCATTCCACCTTCAAGATTGGCCGGTTTTTGTTCCTATCAAGTTGCATCCGCAAGTCCTCCATAATTTTATCTTTCATGAGTTTATCTTTCTTCTGTACTTCTTCATGCAATTCTTTGACTACGTTATCTTGTAAGAGTCTGAATGAATAGTCGCGGAAATTAGCATGGAGCCGTACTTTCTTAATGCTTTTGAGAATTTCTAGCCCAGAGAAGGCAGTTTCAGTATCAAAAAGGCGAAGGATCAGTGTTTCAAGATTGGGCACTGATTCTTCCTCAAAATCAACTAATTTGATTTCTGCCCTTATGTAGAAGAGTTCGAGCACCTTGAGCCTTCTGAAAAGTCCACTCTGGAACTTGAATACATCCATCTGAGTCTTCTTCTCATACAAACCCATGATGGATAGGTTTTGTAGGTTCCCAAGGGCTTGCATAGCTGCACGGTTGCATGTTAGGCTGGTGGAATTTAGCTTGAGCTTCACGAGATTCTGGAGCCCCTTGATCCATTCTGGCAACTTTTCCAGGCTGCCGGACAGTTTGAGGCTCTGGAGGTTTTTCGGAGCTGTGGACATGTCATCCAAACAGCCAATTAAGCCACCAACACCTGATAGCACTGACAATGATTCAAGGCGGCTGAGACTGGAAATGGCTGAACAGAACCCTGGACCATTTTTCTTATTGATACCGACCACTCCTAGCTTCCGCAGGCCAGTGAGACCTTTTATCTCTTTGATAACAGCATTTCCCCAGGCAAGGTGCACATACCGCAGTGTACACAGGGCTTTCAGTTTCTTGGTCCCTCTTGGCACCTTAACACCATAATGATCTATTCCCCTAATGATATTAGGGAACATTATGCAATAAACAATAGTGCAAGCATCACACCTGCCTAAGTCATCCTGCTCTTTTAAGCAACATACTTGACATAAACCACATTGCATGTCCACAATGTTTTGACACTTCGTATAGCAGTTTGTCTCTTCTCCCCTTATGGATACATCACCAGCATGGAGATATTGTAGCTTAGTAAGCTTGATGATAGTTTTAGGAAGTACAGCTATTTGTGTCTTTTTTATGTCAAGTGTCTCGAGTTGTCTCAGGTTACCCACCGAATCTGGGAGGTTATATATCTCATCACATCCTCTTAGAGAAAGGTATCTCAGATGAAGAAGCTTCCCAATGTAAGCAAGGTCGCGATTAGCTAGATCTTTTGTTCCTTCTAGGTCCAGCACACGAAGAAAGGTCATCTTGTCCGAAATGTAAAATGGCCTCCACTTGCCGAACACTGTCAATGACCGTATACGGGATAGCTCCACGATGGTCTCAAACTGACGCTCATCGCCATCCCAATTGTTGCTTACGGAAAGGTGACGCACGACACCGTGAGTGTCCAAGCTGCACCCTTCCTCTAGTATGAAAACAAGATTTTCCTCCATTGACTTGGCAATGCTGATATCACGGATCAGATCATGTAGCTGGCAGGAGTCAAATCCGTGTATGCTGCAAACTGATTGCTGAGTTGGTAATATCATACTTCTCTCTACGAGTTCCATGAAGTTTCTATCTGCCATGACTCTGTCTCGTGAGTAACCTTCAGCCATCCATCGGCAAACCAAACGTCTTCGACTAACATTGCGGTCTTCGGGGAAGATGGACAGATACAGGAAACAAGATTTGAGGTAATAGGGTAGGCCATCATAACTTTTCATGAGGACCGTTTTTATGGCCTCAAACTTCGGATTCATCTCCATCTCAATACTGACGTTGTCATACAATTTCCTCCATTCCGCAGCATTTTTTGTTGGTTGGTCAGCCAAGAAGCCACCTATGGTAACTATCGCAAGTGGAAGCCCACTGCACTTCTTTAGGATCAGTTTTGCAGGTTCAACCAACTCAGGATAGTGCTTAGCCAAATCCGTACTCTTATTCTTAAATACCTGCAGTCGTGCAAAACATATTAAGTCTTTTTAACTACTCAAGGCTAGTACGAAATCGGTTATGTAACAATGTCATTTTGGTTTTTTACTGTATTGTAGTGGCATGGTAATAAACTCCACGACAGGAGAAATACTTCTTTCAATTATGTTGTTTCATTAGTGACTAGCACATAGTATTGTATGTATTAACTCTATCTATAAAATATGAAATCACACTATCTTTCTTTGCAGGGAATGTCACACACTCTCTCTACCTACTGTAAAATGGAATACAGTTAGTTAGTAACTTATTGCGCACATATCGAAAACATATTTTTGTACTCCTAGCAAACTTTGCATCAACATGCTTCTATCCATTCCCTGCATGTATGAAATTTTCAAATGAATATTGAAACCTTGAATATGTGATTTTGATAACTTGATAAGAGAAATAAAGAAAATTACTCACATAGCTCAGCCCGTTTGGAAAATAACCACATATAGTTTTCAATAGTTTGAAAAAACATAGAAATTGCACCCATTTAAGTTACATGAGTTTTGCAAACCCTGGCTCCTATATAATTTGATAAGAGAAGTGGTGAAGTCAATATTGTGGGCTTCCTGCTAATCCTAATCTACACAGTGGCCATGTAATCAGCTTTATTGGTTTAAATGATGAAAGGGTGGAAAGTTTTCATTCCTAAATGATGACCTGCAACATGGGTCATGATGGCCAAATCTTACATTTCCGCAACCCACTCTTAAATATATCATACAAAGAGGGTTGATAGTATTGTCCTTATAATATACTAATATGATATTAACCTTAAAATTTAATAAATTAAATTGAGATGAAGTGAATAATATGAGTAATACTCGTTTGGTACCTTTCTTGTGAAGAGGTTACATGCATCCTTTTCTTGAAGACCGCTGAGCAAATATTTGCACTTCGATTTCTTGCAACAATGTTTAGCAATATCCTCTCGCCTTGTTGTGATCACAATGACCCAAGTTTGAATTTTTCATTTCAAGTAAACTCGGCATTATTGCATTCCATTCCATGAGAGATGATAGGTCATCAAGAATAATCAAACATTGTTTTCCTCGTGAATGCCTAGCCAACACTTCAGTCAACTCTGCAACTCCCATCGAAGCAATATCTTTTTTGGTATCGCCTGCAAAATCCATACCACGCTGCTTTGTATCTAGTTGATACGCTAAGCTCCTAAGAAGCTCCTCAAGCTTGAAAGGTCTCAAGATTGTGACAAAAGCATGTTTCCCAAACATGTCAATGATCTCTTTTCTCTGATAAATATCTTTGATCAGAGTGGTTTTTCCAAGACCACCCATTCCCCACACTATGATCACTTCAAATTGTTGGGTGCTAGCTTCTTGAATTAGTTCAATAATATCAGATAATTCTTTCTCTCGCCCAATTAACCGAGAATCCTCCAGAACAAATGTCATTGTGTTGTTGCATGTGAGCATCTCTTGCACTGACATCCCTTGATCAACATCCATAATAGATGGGTTTTCTTGTCTCTCTGCCATCCCTTGATCAACATCCGTAATAGATGGGTCTTCTTGTATCTCATTATCATTGGTGTAGGGTAACGTTGAGTTAGATACTGCTCTTGATGGATACGTTACATCTTGAGAAGTTTGAACAAAAGCAAGCAATAGTGTTAAAAAATTGATCATGGATAACTCAAAAAATACTGATAAACCAGCCTCAACGCATGTCCTATTGCTATACAACAAGATTAATGTCACAATGAACCAAAAATAGTAAACCAATCTTAAGCAAGCATATGGTTGTGTGCATCACAATGATGCAGAGGTTGGGGTTATCCCCTCTTTGAAAAAAAAAATTGGCATGTACACAGGTCAATTTTACTGAATTGACCTGCTCTCGACTTCTCCGTAAATATGTTAGTGCAAAAAAAATTCAAAGCAGAAAAGAACATGGACACAAATCTATTCACGTATTACATAAAAAATTGACTAGTAGAACAAGAGAACTTGGTGGCAAGATTGACTCCCTCGATGGGGCTTGCTGCACAACCCCATCTGCCCGCTTTGCAATTGCTACCGAGAGAACACTGTCCGCCTACTTGCCCTTTGTGCTGAACTCTGGACATTGTGACTCTCCAAATTCTCCTCGCCATCCAACCTCAAACAGGACAGCAACACTATCACCTTCCTTTCATGGTGGGAGTCCAGTGCATTCGGCGTCAGCTCCAGAGCATCAAGGCAGAAACTTTCGGGTGTTATCATGCTAAACTTGTGGCACATCTGTGTTAGTCTTAATCTTGGTGCCATGTATCTGCATGTTTAGTTTAAGTTCTGCATGTAGTTTAGGTGATCAAGCACCTTGCCCTGCAGCTGTACGTGTGTACGAGTTTTTGGTTCAGCAGCAACGCAAGGCGAGATGCCGGAGATGATCGTACGATGAGACATAGGCGGCGAGATGCCGGATGCTGCGTGAAGTAGCTCAGCCGTATGAGACGGCGCAGCATGAACAAGTAGAAGCCAACGTGTTGCATGGTTAAGTAGCCGAGTTAGTCAACCAGTTGTTAGCTTCATGCGTCAGTTAGTTGCCTTGAGAAAAGGTCTTAGTGTTACGCTGTTACCTGATTGTTAGCTGAATGGCCGGGTCGTGTGGGCGTGCATGCATGGAGGTTATGCCGTTAGTGGGATTAGTTGCCGCGAGTGGCAGTTGGTTGGTGTGTGCATCATTAATCCCTTGTATAAATATTCCACTGAGTTAACAAAGAAAACATGCCGTGAGAGCATTGAATCTTGCATGTTCAAGCACATTCCGAGAACCCAAAATACCTAGCTCATTCTCTTGCAAAGAAAGCTTCCTTGAATAAATCTACTTCGTTTTGCAACTTCTTTTGTAGCAAGGCTGCTAGCTGTAACTCTAAAATGGCTTTTCAAGCCATCTCTTTTCCTATGGAACAACTATTATCTGTACACTGTTTAGGTTGTTAATGAATAAAATTTAGCCCACTTTTAAATGAGAAAGAGCACAAACCGTTAGGGCAGCAGAAAAATGTAGCCAATATGTTCACCAAGGAGAAGAGCCTCTTAGCAAAACTGTGTGTTTCATCGTGTTCCATTAAAGTGAGGTGTGAGAGGCAGTGTGAGGAAGAAGGGAGCTAGGAGCAACTCCAACAATCTGGCTGGAGAGGAATGCAAGAACATTCAGACCTGTCCCCAAGGTCTTTCTTCAAGCAAATCGTGGACGAGGTCCCGGCATGGAAAGACGCGGGGCTGAAGGCCACGACGTAGCTGTAGTTTCCCGATGTGCGCAGATCTGATCGACTCAACTTTGCCAATGGAGAGGATCTCCTGGAAGCCTCCTCGACTTTTTTCTGTTTCGTATAACTATCTAAAAGCACTCCACCCTGTTATGTTCTTGCCCCAGCTCCCGGGCCCTGCCCCTGTACTCGTTTCCTATG
>NC_041391.1:714564058-714605568 GCF_002162155.2 Triticum dicoccoides
CACACACTGCTTAATTTATTTGGCTACAGCAACTTGTTGTGCTCGTCCAAAAAAAAAGAAACAAGAGAACATAAAGTTATTGAAAACCTCAGCAGTCGCTTGATCAGCACTGAAAAAATTCTTGCAATTTCACTTTTGTCAAAGCATTGCAACATAATACTTCTGTGGGATGAAATATCCATGTTTCTACCCCTTTTCAAAACAACCCCATGTACCCTCGCTGCAAAGCCTGAAGGAGACACGTTGCCAAGACAAGCCACCGGACATCAAACTGTGAGCAGGAGGCTCTGGTGCTTCCCACTGGACGGCAGCAGATGCCTCTACTCTATACATCAGTTAACTCTCCTAGGGATCTGGATAGAGGAGGTCTGTTCCACAAGGAATATACAGGGTCGGTGAGGAATCTCGAGAGGGTTAGGAAGGTCTTCGGTGAGGATGTTCCTGTATTAATGTTGATAAGTTTGCAAGATCGGTCTACCTAGAGGGGTGGAATCGTGTAGGGGACTATTCTCGGTGGAAGGTGGAACAGTAGGGATTGAACAACAAATTTCCCCTTCCTGGCTTTGTCCAAACATACAAATAACCTGACCCTACCCACAACATGCTCCATAGTGATTACCCTTAGCCACTATATACTGCATCAAGCTGATTTAGTGGTTCATATTTTGGGTGGTCTTTCATAAAAGTAAAAATTCCAGACTTCAAATTAGATGAGTAACAAAAACTTGTGTTTGGAAATGAAGTAGTACCTGCTTTGTAGAAAGCATAGATGGTCTGTTCAGCAGACAATTGCTTGAGCTCTGATACAATACTTTCTTGGCCTGGGCATAGGCTTGCAACTTCAACATGCTCCGTGGATACTACGATGCGGCTCCCCAGTTTGTTTTCCAGCAAACAAGTTTTGATTCGATGCCATTCTTCAATGGTGGATAATCCGGTAAGCACGATCAGATACCTCTTCTTGTTGACATATCGATTGTACTCATTAGCAAACTCATGCCCCACCTTCTCCGCCTCCAGCTCCAACGGAAAATCAACCACCCGTACGGTGGTTGCTCGAAACTGCTCCATTATACTCTGGACAAATTCTTTTGGATGGAAAGGCCGCGCCACCCTGATCCATGCTCGGCATGGAAAACTAAGTTTGATATTTGGATTCTCATAGGCCTCTGAGATGATGGAGCTATGCCCAATACTACCACTTGTTCCCCATACACCAATCACTCCAATTTGGTCATCGCCCTCTGTGCTGATCAGCTGGGCAAGATCTGATCTTGATTGGTGTTGCTTTGCGGCTTGTCTTGCTTCATCAACACCAAACATGGAAGCATCAGCGGCAGCAGTAACAGCAGGCTGAGTGGAGCTAGAGCCCTTGATGAGGCCGTACCGCAAGTTTCTCTCACTCACGTCCACGACCTTGGTTCTTAGCTCCTTCATCTGCTTGGAAACATGGCGCCGATTGAGGAGTGTACGTGGGATATGCCACCAAGACTGATTCTCCAGACGAACGACAAAATCCTGGAGTGAATCTTCAACGTCATAGGCGACGTCGCGGACCTGCTTCACCCATGTCCTGACCACCTTGTTGTGCTCACCTTGCTCCTCGTGCGCCACCATCAAGAAAGACTGCATCATCTCTAGCTCATCCGTGACGAAGGCCTTGTCGCGCTGGACTCCCAGCTGCAGGGCCACCTCCTCGGCAACAGCAGACTTGGCTAGGCCAAGGGCCCCGCTCAGCACGGACTTGCCGATGCTCAACGCCGTCGCCTCCATCAGTACAAATCAAGCTTCCCACTCTCTCCTCTTCTGTGAGTGTTTGCGTGGATGGATCTGAGATGCAGGTCTCAGGCTCTTAGGTCCCGTTTAGACAGAGGAAGTTTAGTCATTGTTTCACAACTTTGATTCTTAATCAAGACTTGGCAGGCCTCGAGTCCGGCCTCACATATTAGTTTTAGCAGCAAGACTCATTAGTTAATTCTGCACCAGGCTTTCGTTACAAGATACAGCGATGGCTCACCACCCCCTCTGACAAGGATCCATTATTAATTTCTATTTCTTAGAGTATAGACGCCAGCTGTACTCACAAACCAGATGTATGTGTACACGCAAGAACAAACCTCACTCACCTAATTAAGCTGCATGAACCAAGCCTGCTTGTGACTTCCTCTCTCCAACATTAACAACCCACATTACGGCCTAAAATTCAAATGTAGTGAATATGCTAATAGCTGAACAGAATATATGGTAACACAAAGTTGATTACTTATCGATCCATTATCGATCAGGCTGTGATGCTTTTTTTTAATTAATTATAAATTTTTTTTGAATTAAAGGCTGTTATGCTTAACAGGACTCGCATGAGCCATGTGGGTTCCTATCCTAGCCATGACCAATGATGGCGGATTTTTTTTAAAACGAAGGATTACCCCCGGCCTCTGCATCTGGGCGATGCATGCAGTCATTTTATAAATTATTCACAAAGACCTTACAAAATAGTACATCAAGTAGTCTGAAGCCACCATCCTAGCAACAACTGTCGCTACTCCTATCCACCTGATGAAGGGGTGCCGATAGTCCGAGCCTAATACCAAATAGACATCGCACAAATGCCTAACATCTAAAGCCAGAGGCCCCAACCAAGCCACATACTGGGTTTGGGGCACAAGCTGGTCCGACGCACTCTCTGTGTTGTCGGCGCCATCTTCCATCAATCCATCTTCAGAGCAGAAATAATGCACCGACTTTGCCAGACCTCTCTGCCATCGATGACACCATGACGCCAGACAGCTCCCTCCTCCTGCACGTGTCCATCTCTGCGCATCGGAGCCGAGTCTCCATAGCGCCATGCCGCCGAGATCCGCCGCCATCAATGTGTGAGATGAAATACCGCTCCATCAAAGAATCCATCCTCTGGTCCCTCGATCATGTGTGTACCTCCAAGAATGACGTCCCCAAGGGGGGAATGACACCAGAGCGCCGCCGTCATCCGGTCATCCGATTTAGGGTTTTCCCCGAATGTAGTAGAGAGTGGCCTTGAACTTCTCCACGACGATACCTTCAAGAAGGGAACGACGTAGATAGCGCCGCCACCGCCGGCCTTGGCAATAGCCGGAAGCAAGTTTTCACCCAGATATGTTTGAAGGAATCCAACTCTCGTGTTTACAGAAGGTATTGCGCTAACAGACTTTAGTTCAAACAAATGAACAAACATTTTAAATAGCGCGCTATAGCTCCGCTATAGCACCGCTATAGCATGCTATAGCATTTAGAAGAGGTCCGTCGCTAAGAGGCTTAGCGCGCTATTTAAAACTAGGCGTGCACGGGCCGCCGCCGCCACCAGCACCACCAGGCCGAGCACACGCTGCCGCCGGCACCTCCACAGTGCCCAGAGGCCACGAGACTCGCCGCCACCACGCCTGACAGGTAGCCACGGCCGGGCCCGAGCCACCCAGATCCCATCTGGGGTCAAGAGCCCCAGGCCGCAGCCGCTGTGTAGGCGGCACACCACCGGACGGGGACATGCCCTCCACCCCGCCGCAGAGCGAGCCGCCGCCGGAACTTTGAAGCGCCACACCACCAAGCCCCATCGGGAGCGACTGCGCCGCCGCGAGGAAGAAGGGAGAGCCGCGCCAGGGG
This sequence comes from Triticum dicoccoides, assembly GCF_002162155.2. Taxonomy (NCBI): domain Eukaryota; kingdom Viridiplantae; phylum Streptophyta; class Magnoliopsida; order Poales; family Poaceae; genus Triticum; species Triticum dicoccoides. The sequence goes on from NC_041391.1 coordinate 714,567,695, forward strand.
AGAAGCCCAGCCGCCGTCGGCACTGCCCGGGCTTTGCCCAGGCAGTGGCCCTCGGCGGCGGCGAGGTGGAGGAGGGCCGGCCGCGGGGGCGGCTAGGGTTCCCCCTGTCTCCTCCGAGAGGGACGTGGGGGACGGGACGGGAGTTGGGCAATTTTTTTTTAGTTAATTCTGCACCAGGCTCTCAGTTAGAAGGATAGACAGCGATGCCTCCGGGGAGGAAGCGCGGCCCCAGCACGCCGGTCGGAGCAGCCACGGCCACCGCCCGCTCCCTCCCTTCCTTGCTTCGAGACGCACGCTACCCTCGCCCCCGCTGCTGCCCTACGGCGGGGCATCCGGAGGCACCGCCCAGGAAAAGCACAGGCGGCTGGCGGCGAGGAGGGGCACTACGCCACGCTTCGCGGCTGCGGCCAGGCAGCGGCGGCGGCGGTGGGCTCCGACGGCAGATCGAATCCATGGCGCCACACGGCGAAAAGCAGAGGCGATTAGTGATGTTCGCGGGTGGATAAAAAAAATGTGGAGTACATGAAAAAGCTCTACAGTGGATATCGAATTACGCTAAGTAATAGTATAACTCGGGTGGATTCCAACTGTGAATTGTTGTACACCTCGAACACATAGCCGGACTTGAGAAAAATATATCAAAGTGCTCAAAATAGTCCAAGAAAAATCCCAACAAAAACTAACATTCCAGTGAAAGCACTGTTAAAACTTCAGCACAAACAGAGCTAGAAAGATGCATATAATCTCAGTTAATCATTATCTATTATATTCCATATAATCCGGAAATATTAACTAGATTTCTCTAGTCCTTGAATCTATTATGTAATTCTTGATATTCAGAAAAAAAAATGGACTTGTCTAGCTACTTAGAAAAAACAACCAAGAGACCATTTTATTCATAAGTGACTTCTTGTTTGATACCTATTATTTCCCGCTGCTCATACGCTGATTAAAGATGATCTAACTAGTTTTGTCCTTCTTGAGAAAAGTTTCTGAGTTCAATTTTTGAAGAAGGATTCATTCATCCCTGTCAGTAGGGTCGTCACGTGGCGTGTAACATAATAGTTCTTTCTTTGCTGATTATTTTAGCTATTTCACCTTCCTCAGGACAACAAAGCCCCCGAATGCCACCACGCAGACAAGAGGAAGGATGGATACAACAGCAGATTTGAGATTTTGGTCTTGGAGAATGGTGCAGGAAGCCTGCACCTTTGCAGCTAATGTCCCTTCGATCTGAAGGGACATTAGCAGTGCTGGGAAGGCACGAGCCCGCCAGGTCAATGCTGGGTCCCTGCTTCATGACACAGCAACCTGACCCGAATGGAACCCGAGCAATGCAGTCGCCTTACACCGACAAACCAAATCTGTCGCCATCCGCACACACGCAAATAACTGAATTTATCTATCTACTATGTCGATCCGAACCAGGCCCGAACAGTTTAGTTGTTGTGGAGCCCAAGGTAAAGGATAGTGACCCATCTGGTTAATGCTAATTCCCGTGCTTAACGACACACCAACCCGAACGGAACCGAACCTGAATGGAGCTATAAAAAAAATGATAAAACATACTTACTGATGGCCGCTACTTTTGCTGAAGCATCTTTACACCCAAATCCATCCCAGCACCCGAACTGGTACAACCCGAACTTTGGCACTCGCAGTTAATCCGAACCCGGTCCGAACGCCTGGCCTTCCCATGTGACTTCGCACAGAGCTATGATCTGGACCACCACAAATCCCTGCTGTGTGCTTTCCTTCTACTGAAGAAAGTTCCATTTCTGTACCATATAAGAGAAATATTAAATGTGCAATTATTTTTGGAATGTATCTTTGCAGCAGCAATGCTAGTTACAAGAACATGTAGCCCTGTAAATGCAAGAAAAATTTACAGCCAAAAGAGCTTCAGTATACCATTGAGTAGAAGGTCTTTTGTTCTTCTGATGTCATTACAGGAAAAATATTAACCGTTTTCACTGAAACAATTAATAGTCTTTTTGTTATATAAATGGCCAATGCTTGTTGAATTTTATCGCCGCGCTCTTTTCATTGTTTTATACTTAGATTCTGACCTCTGAAAATGAATTATTGTGTGTTTTTACAAAATAAAGTAGTTCATGTTCTAGAATGAGCAACACAGCTTTGATATTCCAAAAAAGAAGAAACAAACTTTGGCTAGGAAGACAGTAGCTGGGTGAGGTGGAAACCAAAAATTCTGGGTTTGTTTTCTGAAATCCCAATAGGTTGACACCAAAATTAAGATTACGAGACACCATAACCACCCACTACATGATGATGGGATCCTGAAGTGAAATCAAACTTGTGCATAATCTGACAAACGAGAGCCAAGTGTATTATATCATAACAGATGTAATATACATGTAGCTTTTCTCTTTTCTTGAACCAGAGATGGCATGAGCATTCCATCCAATTGCTTATAATTGTAACCTGATACATGGCAGAAGAATACCATAGAAAGCAACACGCCGGTAATACCTTGTGCAGGTAGTAACGTGTGCCTAGCAAGCCATCCAGTTTCAGTTCACATAGTCATCATCAATTTTGACTTTTAGCTTGCTTGTTGCTAGCAATCTGCATTGTTCTGACAACTCAACGCTGCAATCGTCGATTTCCAGTTCCACCAGCAAAGGTGGCAGTCCCTCCTTCGGAGGCCTTAATATGCTGCAACAGATTTTGATCTTCAATATCTTGAGGGCAGGAAGGCTGTGCAGTCCTGCAGGAAGATGCACGATATACTCACAACCCTCAAACACTAGCTCTTGCCGGGACTTGTGGAGCAGAAGCGCACTCTCTTGATCATCTGTTAGTTTCCTGGCCTCGCCCTTCAAAAACTGAATTTTTAGGTGTTGGAGACAGGTGAGCCCCTTGCAGATTGATAGTAGTACTTATTTGTTCTTCTTTTTTGCAGGTGTTTGTTCCTTTCAGTCATATATCAATAGTAGTACTTATTTGTTCTTCTTTTTTGCATAGAAGGTCATTTGTTCTCTCTTTTTTTTGCAGGGATCATTTGTTCTCTTGATGTCATTAGCATACAACAGAAAACGATGTATACTGCTTAAATGGTGTATATATACATTGCTTGATTTCACTGGAATAATTAATACTTTTTTGGTCTATATATTAAATGGTAAATGTTGTGGCATTTCATCATGGTGCTTCTTTTTTCAATGGTTCATGTTCAGATTCTGACTTCTGAAAATGAATTGTTTTCTGTTTTACAAAATAAAGAAGTTCATTTTATAGAATGAGCAGCAAACCTTTGATTTATTTTTTTATTTTTTTATAGAAGAAACAAACTTCCGCTAGGAAGGCAGTCGACAGCCATAGGTTTAACTTTGGCCAGAAGATATCAATTTTCAGAAGAAAACTACAACCAGAGATGGAACAAGGAGGTCATCCCAAATCTATGACACATGGAGGTAAGAGTTTCTGTTTACAGGCAAGCCCATCCTGATTTCTGAAGAAGCAAAATGTGAATTCCATCTATCCGGGCCTATGGATCTGGTCGGCCTATCATTTGTGCATGGCGTCGTCGCAAGGGAATTTTTGGACTGGCTTCTTCGGGTTAAGTTGTGAACGATCAACAGAACACATCTATGGGAATGGAAAATAATCATCTTTCTAAGCTCGCAACATCATATAAATAAATAAATAAATAAATAAATAAGAAACAATGAAACAAGCAGTTTTACCATCCACTGCTTTGGTTGATATGGCAGAGAGATAGTAACTTCTACAACATGGCAGCATGACTCCTGGTTTTGCTTTCTGAAATCCAAACAGGTTGAGACAAAAATTAAGATTAAAAGACACCGTAATCACCAACTTGACAGCATGATGATGTGATTTTGAAGTGAAATCAAATCTGTGCATAGTCTAGAACCAAGTGTTATATATCATAACAGAAGGAACATACATTTAGCTTCTTTTCTTGAAACACAGATGGCCTACAATGATACAACTGCTTACAATTCCAACCTGAAAAATGACAGAAGAATACCTTACAAAGCAACACACTAGTATATGTTGTGCAGGTAGTAACGTGTTCCTGGCAAACCACCCAGTTTCAGTCATAGTCTAGATTGCACCGATACTGATATGTAAATACGTCATTTCTGAAAAGCACCAATATGGGGATACGTTTGACTATTCTTTCAAATAAAAAATATGTTATCAATTAAGCATCAAGCCATTTAGCATACATTTAGTCATTGCAGTCCATTATCTTCTACTACCAAAGTACCATAATATTCGTCGTTTTAGCAGCTCAAGTGAGCTGCTAAAACGACGAATATTATGGTACAGAGGGAGTATCTTCTAATCCATGATTCCAACAAAAGGAAGAACCAACAGCCAAAGGGTAGCAGCAACTTACCAAACATAAAAGTGAAGTTAGAGAGAAAGGGAGGAGGAGAAGGAAATCAGCAGCCTTCCATTAGATAGAATTCTACAGGATAGTGGGGAGAAGGGGAGCGGGAGCACCGGAAAAAGGAGCCCACCACCGGCACTACTAAAGCCTGAGAGGTATCGAGGACGTATCCGGGAAGAAGTATCGGTTTCTTCTTGGTCATAGTCCTCATAAATTATGACATTTAGCTTGCTTGTTGCTAGCAATCTGCATTGTTTTGCCAACTCAACGCTGCAGTAGTCGATTTCCAGTTCCACCAGCGAAGGTGGGAGTTCCTCCTTCAGAAGCCTTAATATGCTGCAACAGCTTCTGATCTTCAATATCTTGAGGGCAGGAAGGCTGTGCAGTCCTGCAGGAAGATGCACGAGGTACTCACAATCGCCAAACACTAGCTCTTGCAGGGACTTGTGGAGCAGAAGCGCGCTCTCTTGATCCTCTGTTAGTCTCCTGGCCTTGCACTTCAAATTTTGAATTATTAGGCTCTGGAGACAGGTGAGCCCCTTGCATATTGATGTGGTAAGGAGGGACAAGTCACTAATTATAAATAGATCCAGTTGAGATCCTAGGTGATAGCCCTTCCCTGATATACCACGAAAAATTGATTTTTTGCATACATTCAAATGCCTGAGTTTCACAAGGTGAAGGCCCTCTATTGCGATGATCCTGTTGAAATATATTGCCCGCCTCCCTCCATCAGTTCGGACTTTTGGATGAGTTGGCTAGAGCATGAATTCAATATGGTATCAGAGCCAACAGGTCTTGAGTTCAAGACCCTGCCAACGCAGTATTAAATAAAACGATTTTGCGGCCTACATCGATCCCACGTCGAAGGACTAAAATAGCCTAGACGTGAGGGGGAGTGTTGAAATATATTGCCCGCCTCCCTCCATCAGTTCGGACTTTTGGATGAGTTGGCTAGAGCATGAATTCTCCACAGTCTTCAATTCTCAAATCTTCCAGAGATGTGCAGGAATGCAGATGTAGGGCATCCAATGGCTTAAGCTGAGTTTCCGAGCTGTGAGCTTTCTCGAACAGATCAAACACCCTAAGTGCACTGCACTTCCGGATCTCCAGTACCCTTAAACTAGAGACCAGATTCCCCAAGGAAGTGCAGGAACATCTCTCCAACCCGGACATGTTAACTAAAACTAGCTCCTCCACTGACGGAATCAGTACTTCTCTTACTCCCCACATGTTGGTCAACTTCAATGTTGTAAGGAATGGAAGGTTTTCCAGAGATAGAACTGCTTGCTTTTCTCTGCAATTCTCTAGACACACATTCTGCAAGGCAAGGAAGGTAGCATTATCCCGAACAGCAGAATTATCATACAAGTGAACTTGAGGCGAGCAGCTCCCCTGCTCACCATGACCATCGAGTTTTAGATATCTAAGATGTATAAGATTCACCAAACTATACCGTAATGAATGGAAATCAGCAGATGTTGCAGAAATTTGCAATACACGCAAATTATATGCCTTTCGGAAAACTTCTTCGAAGAAGGAAGGTTCATACTGCCCAATCAACACAAATGTCCTTAGTTTTTCCACTGATGTAAATATGCTCTGTATTTTTTCTTCAAACTTCTCACTACCAGGTATGTTCTCAGTCTGACCATCCGTTACTATAGACAAATGATGTATGCTTGGCAATATTTCATTGTACTGCAGACCATCCATAGCAGCACACTCTGTTTTTGAAACTACCCTAGCCAAATCATGCATAAGAACAGACATAGCAAAGTAAGTTTGAGTATGGCCAGAAGGGAGTTCTTTTCTTTCAACTTTCTCGAAGAAACCAAGGTTTACCAAGTCACACAGATAGCGCCGCCCTTCTTCCCGTATCATACTTGAATGGCTGCCCTTCACAAATCTCTGTGAAATCCACATACGTACCAGCTCCTCAGCAAGAAAATGATAGCCATAGGGGAATATAGAGCAATATGAGAAGCATTGCTGTAAATTGTAGGGCAGCTGATCATAGCAAAGCTTCAAAGCAGACATGATGCCACTACTGAGTCGTAGAGATTTCCAATCTTCGTTCTTCAGAATATTATTCCAATGATCAATGGTAAGATGCTCTCTTAACAGTGTCCCTGCAGTTTCTGCAGCTAATGGGTTTCCCTGTAACCTTTTTGCTATCTGCCGTCCAAGCTCACCCAGACTATCTTGCTCTTCATAGTTCTCATCACCAAATGCACACGCTTTGAACATTAGCCAGAAATCACCATTTTTCAAACCATCTAAGTTAATCGGTCCAGTTGTACCTCTCTTTTTGGCAACAGATGGTATTCTAGTTGTCACGAGTATCATGCTGCCCTTTGCATTGTCAGACTTGAAAGGTGCTAATAGATTGTTCCATTGGCAATCACTTATGTCATCCCAAATGTCATCCAAAAAAAGTAGAACCCTCTTTGATTTAACACGATCCTTCAAGACTTCCGGAAGCTTGGGAAACCTGCATTTCCCTTTATGTGCTCCCAGGGAGACAAAATCTAACATCTCTCTTGTGACTCTGGTTTCATCAAAGCTGCTAGAGACCCAGATCCACATCCGGAGGTCAAATTGACTCTCCAAATCTGAATCATTGTATACAAGTTGAGCCAGAGTCGTCTTCCCAACTCCTGCAACGCCTACAATTGGCAGAACAGTCATCCCAGCATCTGATTTGCGTTCTTTTATCAACTCTAAGATGTGACTCTTTTCTTGAGATCTCCCATACACTTTCCCTTGAACAAGACTTGATGTGCCCCGGCGTGGGTTTGAGGTGGTTGTACTCTGGCAGCGATTTGGACCTGCACGAGACCCTGGCCAAAGCATCTTGAGAACCCGTCGCACGTTCCCTCGGATTTCTCGCAACTGACTTGTTGTGTCCTGTATTTTTTTCGAAATTTGGTCCTTGTTGCAAGGGCATCTGTTGGCTATGGCGACGTCTGTTGAATCCTTGCCCCTTCTCCTTTTTCTTCTAGATGAACTATCAGCAGTTGCATTTCTGGTAGTGCCACCGGTGCTGCATTAAAAAATATGGAATGGACTGGCAGTTAGAATCACATTGGACTGTTTACTCAGATGTTTAAAACAGAGTCGTATAAATAAATGTGCAAAAGGTCTTAAAAACAGAGTCACATTGGCTATTCAGAGTCTTGTACAGCATTTAGTTACCTTGAAGAATTTGGCAGCTGGTTACTTGGTCTGTCAATTTCGTTGGGAGGGTGCCAATGCCAAGGGCCTGCACCAGAAGAAATCATGGACTCAAAATTAGTATGGTGGTGCTCGACCCCCCAGAAAAAATGCAAGTGGTAATTAACACAAACAGGTGGCGTGCTTGGACAGATGTACCTCCGTGGAGCTCCTGCTGTAGCCTGCAGCAGTCGAGCTCGTCGACCACGTCGTTGGCATCGTAGAGCAGCTCCTTGACGGCTGCGAGGGATCTGGCCACCGACCTGTTTCGGGTCGCCCTGGCGTTCACGGCGGAGACGACGCCGTCGACTTGGTCGATCTCGTCCCTGAGCCCCTCCACCTCGCCGGCGAGCCCTGCTTGGCGAATCCACCCGTCCAGCTTGCCGAGGCTGGGAAGGATGGTCTGCAGCAGCCATCGAATCGCGGCCTGCAGGGAAGTGGTGTCGTCTACCGCCTCCATTCCGTCGGCAGATCCCGGTGGAGGCGGACGGCGAGGGACGGAACGGGGGAAGCACTAGCCCGCCTATATGGCTACGGACCGAGTTTAATTTGGCAGCTACTAGTAGTGCCGATGGGTTCAGACCTTCAGATTACATCAGACCGGTGAGCGAGCTGAGGGGTTCAGAGGAGGAAGAAGGTTTCATACCCAATATTTTCTTTTCTTTGGGTCTTTCTCTAAGGTCACCTCCGCTAAGGCCTTGTTGGGTTAATCCTCTGCTTAAGGTGATTGTGATTGGAGGGGACTTGCGAACCAACATGTGGTTGGATGGTTAAAGACACACTGGTATTCTCAGGTCATCAGGGTATAAGTCCTGGTGTTCGTATTATTTATGGATTTATTTTAGAATTTCGGGCGATACGCTTGTAGTGGAAGGATACATTCCCGTCGACGACAAGGCAGCTGCGGTGACTTCGTAAATCTCAAGATGATATGCCGGCTCAGTATCTTGAAAGTGCTTATAGGGGTAGGTGTATGTGTGAGTGCTTGCGTCTGTATTATGTTTAAAAAAAAAGATTGGAGGGGACTCTGCCTTGTAGGGGATTTAAGAGCATCTAGCCGAGCACCCCAAACCAGCTTCAAACGTCTGGACGGATGACCAGATCAGTGACCGGTAAAAAAAAAGACCCAAATGAGCGCTTCAGACGGTTCTCAAACGACTGGACCGAACAACACCACTCATATCCAGCCCAAATATGAAGCGGATATGGTATGCCCGGGCGCGTCTGTCACATTGGACCCGACAGACCTACCCCATCATAAATTACACCAAATCCACCCTCGACCTGCTGGATCCATTTGCTCTCTCCCCTATTCTTTCTCCTCCGCGCTGGACATCTCACAGCTCTGCTGCCGCCCTTGCTAGTGATACAAGTGCGCCAAGGCCACACCATGCAACGCAACTGGGGCAGCGGGCCTCCATAGGACCAGATCTGGTGGCTCCAGATCCAGCTGATGGAATCGCATGAGCTTTGCCGGCAACGCCGTGGTCGGCGGCAAGACGAGGATGGAGGAAGGTTGCGGCGGTTCCTAGGGTATCGCCCCATGTGTCGCTACAGGAGCGCGATGTGGTTTATTTTTGGGAAAGAATTGTTTGAGTGTGGATGGGTAGAGTATTTGACAAAAAAAACTACCACCTTTCGACCGACTCTACGAAAAACTATCACCTTCCAATTTTTTTCAAAAACTACCACTCTACAACTATATATTTTTTAAAAGCTACCATGTCAGAAAAGTGCCTCATTTGGCTCGTATAAGCAGGTTTATGGCAGGTATGGCCCACATGTAAGCACTGATGTGGCATAATAATCAAACTCTTTCAAATTGATGGTTATGACATGTGAGGCCCACATGTCAGTATCAATAAAATGCCTTTTATATTATTTGGACCGAAGGAGTAGTAGTTAGGCTATCTAACCAATTGGGCCTGGTGGACTATGGCCCATCTAACCAAAAACTAATGTGTAGTTAGGCTACTCTAACCACATGGCCAGCTCGCCCGTCGGCGCGGCAGACAGCTCGCGAGGAGCTCGAGGTGGGCATGGACTTGGCGACGCGCAGGCCGGCTGCGGCAAATGGTGGAGCTCGGGTGACGGTGCTCAGGGCCGATGCGGGCGAGGCGCGGATCCGGTACGGATGGCGCTAGCGAGCTTTGAACGGGGATGGGGTTGAGTCGTCCGCGGATCACGGTGGTGCCGGTGGATGAGGTAACAAGCACATGTGCTGATTTTGATTTTCTTTATGATTTCCTTTTGATGTAAATACGACACAAGTAGGTAAACATGCTCGGTTTGTTCAAATTAGTCGCAAAAAAATTGCAAATACAGATAGTTGGTCCAAAAACTTGTGTGCACAGTTCACCGTTCGTCGATCCGGCAACATAATTCAGAATATTAAATTATGACAGTATCAAAAGTTTAGAAGATTCAGGTATATGACAGCGAGAATAATTCAGAAGATTCAGTGTGCATAAAATACAGAGAATTCATTTTGCAAAACTCAGTTCACAATCAGTACATTCAGTTAAAAATCCAGCACATTCACTTGATCATTCAGTTCTAACAATGTAAAAACTACAGCAATTTCAGTTCACAAGGTCATAGAATGCAGAGACCTAGCTCATTGAATTTACAGGACCAACCGAGTTCACCACTACATATGAACAACAGGGTACAATCAAACACCCAATGCATTACCAGATTTGACAACTGTCAAACACATGACGCAATATTTGGCCACATCGCAAACGCCCTCTAAAACCTAGCAGTACTCAGTACGAGCACAATCAGTAACAGGAGGAAGTGCTACCAACGAATGTAAATCACACAAAGCAGAACAAGAGAAACAAACCACAATGCGTTCGCCGACCCCAATTTCCTAAACAAAACTTTTGCCGTACGTCCTCGCTGGGTGGGGGGATAAAAAGAGATGGGGCAATGAGGTCATCAGAAATCTCACCGTACTCGTGGGTGTCATCGCTGGGTCGACGGCGACGAGGTACATCCATACTCCGCCATCAAGATCGCACCGTTGTCTTCGCCTATAACAAAAATGACTAATATAGTTAACCGGTATAATTTTCTTTTTCTTTTCAGTGTAGATGTGATAATACTGGACTATTCATCCAATCTTTATGGCCATCACAACTTATTCTCTCGGCCGCACATCTTAGCAAGTGTAATTGTATATTACTCCCTCCGTTACTAAATATTTGTCTTTTTAGAGATTTCAAATGGTTACCACATACGGATGTATATAGACATATTTTGGAGTGTAGATTCACTCATTTTGCTCTGCATGTAGTCACTTGTTGAAATCTCTAGAAAGACAAATATTTAGAAACGGAGGGAGTAGAAGTTATGAGCTTCAGTTTTGGTTGTTTTTGTTTTCAATCCACTTCATCGCCACATCACAAATACCTTTTGCTTCTCTTCATCTCCATCTCTTTGTGCTTTTGCCTTTGGTGCATCATGATCAGCAATTGACAAAGAGACCATCTCAAATGTTTTAAGCTTCACACAATTGCATTTCAAAATCTAGACCTTTAGTAGATTGCCAAATATTGGTATCAGTTTGCCATTTTTTATGCCATGCTAGTCAGGAAAATGGGAAAAAGGTGTTGTTAACTAAAACTTACAATATTTAACTCATAAAATTAGTAAACCACAAAGGAATTCGGGTCCAGTGGGAATAATATATTTCGACCAGACCATAAAATGTTGTGTGATAATTCCTTTGTACATGCTAAAAGAATGACAAGAGTATAAGATGTCGTCTTAATGGTTATTTTGACATGCCATTCAATATAAAACTTATTTAACATTTGTTTGGATTTGTAACACAAGTATGTAATCCCTTTTCACCGGCGTATAGTCGAAAATTGGAGAGCAGGTATCGGCGGAAGCTTCATTGCAACTAGAACAGGGGAGGTTGTTCTGTGTTCACCGGTCACTATCTTCAGAATATATTCCATTTACTTTTGTTATATTTTCTAATACTCATAGAAGGATGCCTAATTGCCTAGGGAAGAAGGAAGTTTGTAATACAATTGTGTCAAATGACTTGTATAAGAGGTGACTGCTTGCGGATCTTCTTATGCTGATGCTCTCTTTGTATGCTGGTTATTTTGTTATCTACTAGTACAACCATTTACCAATTGCACAGTGATCAACGTAGGTCTAAAGTACTCACTACTGATACATAAAAAATCGGCAGTATTTCCCTGTGTAATGTTTAATATACATCAGTTCTAAGCCTGTAGAATTTGGTCTGATCCATGTCTCTTTTTTTTTTGCGGGTGGTCTGATCCATGTCTCTGTTCTGCTGCAGTATCTACTTTGAGTTCCTAAAGGATGTCGGACCTACGTCTATATGTTTCCGGGCGCGGCAAAGCACGCCTAATCATCTAGTATTAGTTTAGGGTTTAACAGTGAAAGTAATCATTAGTTAGGCACTTGTGCTTAGGCTTTACAGCCATGCCGCCATGCTTTACAGCCATGAATCGATGCCCACTAACAACATGATAGGATTAACAATTGTTAATTTGTACCGGGCCGGAGAGAAAATGTAGCCCCAGCACGCCCGTCGAAGCAGTCACATCCACCAACCCTCCAGGGAGTGATCTCCTTGCGCGTTGCTTCCCGCTGCTGCTCTCTCCATTTCCTGCTACTGCTTCCGCCAGGATCTGCTCATGGAGGCGGTGGAAGACACCACGCTGGAGGCCGCGATTGGGTGGCTTACAGATACAATCCTTGCTAATCTCCTTGCCGGCGGCAAGCTGGATTCCTGGATTCGCCAAGCTGGCCTTGGCAACGACGTGGAGGAGCTCAAGTCTGAGGTCGAGGCAGTAGAGATGGTGGTTTCTGCGGTGCAGGGGAGGGCGGCCGGGAACAAGCCGCTGGCCCGATCTCTTGCTCGTATCAAGGAGCTGCTCTACGACGCTGACGATGCGGTCGATGAGCTCGACCACTACAGGCTTCAGCAGGAGCTCCAACCAGGTAATTTTCGTAATGCATTTTTTAGTCGAAGTATATGCTGAACTGCTTGCTAATTGGTCTACCTTTACTTTTGCCTTAGAGACGCTGCTCGAAATGGATGGACATGGAACGCAACAAGTTGAGAGATCTAGAGAAAATGCTGATGATGTACAGAGTAGCAGTAATGGCAGGTTACGGTCCAAGCAATGGGTTCACTTTGACATCATAGACACTGAACAAAACGGAAGGCCTTCCAGAGCTAGATGCAAGCGCTGTCAAATGGTGCTTATGTGCAATACCAGAAATGGGACATCAGTTTTGCGCAATCATCTCAAGAGCAAAGGTTGTAGCAAGAAACGCCGAGCAAGTGACCCTTCTTCAAGGTACCTAGATTATTTTTCTGCATTGCACCTGCACATTTCTGAGAGCCTTCTTTCATACATATGCTTTAAGTTTGCATTAAGGCTCACCCGATTCATGATATATTTCTTATTGCAGCACCGCCAATGCTACTACATTAATTCCCATGCCTGTTGCAACTGGCAGCAGAAAAAGGATGAGAACTGGTCAGGAGTCGACACAGATCACCGTAGGTAACCCAAAGGGGTGGAACAAGGATGCATTTTCTGAAAGGATACAAGACATCACTAGTCAGATGCAAGGCAAACGGGAGGCTATCACAAATATTCTCAAGATACTTGGGTCAGACTCTGGTGGTGCAAGTTCAAATCAATCTCAGCTTATGATCTCAGATCCACGCAGAAGAACATCAAGTCTTATTCAAGGAAAAGTGTATGGGAGAGCTCAAGAGAGGGGATCCATTAGAGCGTTGATTAAAAAACACAAATCAACTGCCGGTGTAACTGTTCTGCCTATTGTAGGCATCGGAGGAGTTGGGAAGACAGCTCTCGCTCAGCTTGTATACAATGATTCAGCTTTGGAAAGTAAATTTGATCACAAGATATGGATTTGGGTGTCTAACAACTTTGATGAAATGAGACTCACAAGAGAGATGTTAGATTACGTCTCCCAAGAAACACATGATGGCCTATGCAGCTTTCCCAAGCTTCAGGAGGTCTTAAAGGGTCATATTAAATCCAAGAGGATTCTACTTATTTTAGATGATGTCTGGGAAGACATGAATGATAGCCGGTGGAACAAATTGTTGGCTCTTTTCAATTCTGATGGTGAAACTGGCAATATGATTATTCTGACAACTAGAAAACCATTTGTTGCCAAAAAGAGAGGTACAACTGGACCAATTAACTTAAATGGTTTGAAAAACGATGATTTCTGGCTCTTATTTAAATTATGTGCATTTGGCGATGAGAATTACGAAGAGCAAGCAAGTCTAAGTGACTTAGGACATGAAATAGCAAAAAAGTTAAGAGGAAACCCATTAGCGGCACAAACCGTTGGGGCTCTATTAAAAGATCATCTTACTGTGGATCACTGGAGTAACATTCTGAAGACCGAAGGTTGGAAATCCCTGCAACACACTGGTGGCATCATGTCTTCTTTGAAGCTTTCGTATGATGAGCTGCCCTTCCTTGTGCAACAATGCTGCTCATATTGTTCCATATTCCCCTATGAATATGAATTTCTTGCTGAGGAGCTAGTCTGTCTTTGGATTTCACAGGGATTTGTTAAGCGTGATCATCCAAGTATGAATTTGGAAGAGATGGGACGGTACTATCTGACCGACTTGGTGAACCTGGGCTTGTTTGAGGAGGTTAAAAAGGAAAGATCCTTTCTTGATGATCAAACTCAAACTTCATATGCTATGTGTGGCCTGATGCATGATTTTGCAAGGCTAGTTTCAAGAACTGAGTGTGCAACTTTGGATGGTTTGCAATGCAATGAAATTTTGCCAAATGTACACCACTTGGCCATAGCAACTAGTTCCGTATATTGGAGGAATTGTCAGACTGTGAACATACCTCGTAGTGAGAAGTTTGAAGTTTTCATGCAAAATATAGTGGCATCGGTGAGAAAGTTGAGGACATTGGTGTTAATTGGAGAATATGACTCCTTTTTCTTCGAAGCATTCCAGGATGTATTTGAGAAAGCACATAATCTGCGTCTGCTGCAAATGTCTGCAACATCAGATGATTTTAATTCCTTCCTATGTAGCTTAGTAAATCCTACACGTCTTCGGTATCTAAAACTTGAGGATGCTCATACTGAACAGAAGGCTTTGCCTCATGTCATGAGAAAGTTTTTTCAACTTCAGGTGTTGGATGTTGCTTTATTTATGCCATTGCATACAGTTCATCTAGAGGATTTCGGAGGATGGAGAATACTTCCATCTCTTGACATGCTTCCATTTCTTTACCGGTTGAAGTTGAGCAACATGCAGAGAGTAAGAGAAGTATCAGTTCCGTCATTGGAGGAGCTGGTTTTAGATGGAATGCCAGATTTACAAAGATGTTCCTGCACTTCTGTGGGGGATATGAAGTCTAGTTTAAGAGTGCTGGAGATCCGGAGATGCCCTGTACTTGAGGTGTTCGATCTGTTTCAGAAAAGTTGTAACTACGAAATTGAGCATAAGTCATGGTTGCCCAGTCTGAGGAAACTCATTATGTGCGATTGTCCTCATTTGCAAGTACAGACCCCCCTTCCACCTTCAGCCATATTCTCTGAACTATCAATTAACAAGGTTTCAACAATTATGACAATGGGGGGATCTTCCATGGGAACATTCAAAATTAGTGGAAAAAGAATTTGGGATCTTTTTTCTCAGACGATGGCACTTGATGAGAAAAGTTTGGCATTCCATAATCTGAAGGATATCAAATACTTGGAGATATGCCATTGTAAAAGCCTAACATCTATTTCAATCAAAGGTTTGAGTCAGCTCATCTCCTTAAAGAGTTTGAAAATAGTGTCCTGCTACGTACTTTTCTCTCCAGATGTTGCGCCAGAGCAGATCCATGCAGACATGATGGTAACTGCAAATGATGCTACTCTCCCGTCTCTTAAGAGTCTCTATATTAAATACTCTGGAATAACTGGGAAGTGGCTATCTCTGATGCTACGACATTCGCTGAGCCTGGAGGAATTGGATTTATATGGCTGCCAGCAGTTGAAAGAGTTGAAGATAGAAAAGGAAGGAAAGGTTCAATCAAACCTTATCTCAGATTCCGAGGCTTCATCATCAGGGTATCTATCTGAAGCGTCAACAGGATATGCAGATGACACACGGTCCAGGTCAGCTATAGATGGAGTCGTGCACATTCCGTTGAATCTCAAAAAGATAAGAATTGATCAATGCCCTCATCTAATATTTGACGGGAGTATGGAAGGCCAAAAGAACGGCAGATGTCTCCTCCCGCAATCACTTGAACATCTTGATTGGTTTGATTATCCCCGAAAAGCTCTGCGTCCCTACTTTGTGGGTAATCTCACATGCCTCAAAAAGTTGAATGTAAGGAGCGAAAGTTTGGAATGTCTACAGATGGATTCCTGTACGGCCTTGGAAGAATTAGAAATTAGACTTTGTGAACAGCTCGTTGCATTAGAGGGCATGCAATCGCTTGGAACCCTCCGGTCTTTGGCATTATGTGGTAGCTCAAGACTGAATTCCCTATAGCTGCATTCCTGCACAGCGCTGGAACGTTTGGACATTCGTTGGTATAGATCGCTTGTCGCATTAGAGGGCTTGGAATCCCTCGTGAACCTCAAGCATTTGAAAATACGCAGGTCCCCTGCCTTGGATTCCCTTAAAACATTGGAGAGTTATGAGCCAATTGAGGGAATTTCAAGTCATGGCTATGAGTTAATGCCTGCACTGGAAAGTCTCGAGATCGATGACTTGTCTATACTTAACACGTCATTCTGCAAGGGCCTCACCTGCCTCCGATGCCTAAAGCTTACTTATTCAGATGCAACGAGACTAATAGGTGACCAAGAGAGAGCGCTTCTGCTCCTCAGGTCCCTGCAAGAGCTCTGCTTTCATGCTTGTGAGGATCTCGTAGATCTCCCCGTAGGGCTGGGCGGCCTCCCTTCCCTCACATCGTTGGAGATCACATGGTGTAAGCGCGTCTCAGGGCTTCCGAAGGAGGGCCTCCCACCCTCGCTGGAAAAATTGGTAATCAACGAGTGCAGCGACAAGTTATCAAAACAATGCAGATTGCTAGCAACAAGCAAGCTAGAGGTCAAAATTGATGGCAATATGTGGACTGATTACAGAGTACTCCCTTCGTTCGGAATTACTCGTCGCACAAATGAATGTATCTAGATGTATTTTAGTTGTAGATACATCCATTTTTGTGACAAGTAATTCCGAACGGAGGGAGTACCTTCCAAAGGTATACTTGTACCATATACCCAGTTATTTTTCTACTAAGCACCAAAATAGTGCAATTATATGATATTGGAGGGGTTGGCCTGTTACAGTACTTATTTTTGAAGTGGGGGAAATGATTAACGTATCTATCTTGTGATATGAACAGGTCTGGTTTCACTTCAGGCCTCATCCTCAACCTCATGTGGTCATCCCCACCCCACTTGTCTGTCTAATGCACCTGTTCTGCTCCACCTTTTTCTAATCACCATTCTGATTTTCTCGCTACTTGCTGAAAGAATCCATGGCCCCGCTCTCGGGAACCTCCTGTACAGCAGATTCCAGTGGGCCAAAAGACAAAACTGGATTCCGCTATATGAGGCTGTAGTCCGAAACCCCTGATGAAACTGTAATACTCCTATATAAGTTAGTTATTGTGTAACGATGTTGTATTTTAAAGAACTGAAGCAGATTTGGTTGAGCCCTTCCAGTTTTTCGAGGGCGGCGGTGTTGTCCGGGGTGGACAGCAACACCATTTGAAAAACCTTGATCTTTTGGGATCGTGTTCCAGATTTTTCCGAGCAGAGTGTGTTCGGAGTGTACAGCAACAGAAAGTGCTGTTTGTCCTGCAAATTTAACAGTCTGTTTATGGATGATCTATACTTGATTTTCTGGAAAGTTCTTGAAAATGATTTTGAGCACCTTGAGAGGTTTGGAGTCCAACGGAATGTTTGGGGTGTACAGTCACAGTAGATGGATTTTTCTACTAGCTCAGTTTGCGCAGCAATTTGACGTTTTAACAGTCTGCACTGAATGTACTGCTAACCTTAAAAAAATTCAGGAATTGTTTCAGATTTGTTTAGAGTCATGTGGTGTGTACGAGAGCTAACTCTGTTCTCATTGGCATCATTATCATTCCACTCAGGGCACTATTCTTTATAACTGAGAATTCCTTCAGAAAAAATCAAGCACTCTGTATTATTGGAGTCCGGTGGTGTTTCCACGGTGTGCAGGAAACAGAGGATGCATCCTTCCAGCTCTGTTAGTGCTGAAGTTTTAACAGTGCAGTCACTGGATGTTGATTTTGTTGGGATTTTTCTTAGATTATTTTGAGCACTTTGATATATTTTTCTCAAGTCAGGCTGTGTGTTCGAGGCGTACAACAATTCACAGCTGATGCAAATTCGAGCTCTGTTAAATTCTCGTTGAAGTTTTATTTTAGCATGCAATTCTCCTTTTAGTTTTCGTGGATACAAAATTTTCATGCGAGTAAGGGCAACTCCAAAGCAGATCTTTAAAATGGACACGTCAAATATTCACACATACGTTCAACGTGTCCGCAAACAGTGACAAGGGCGAATACCATCCAACCCGAGTCAACAAATAAAAGTTAGTCATTAATAATCAAAATGTCTTTTACATAACAAAAAGACCGGACCCTAGTCTACTCTTTGTGGGACGTTGGCACCTGTGGGTAGTCCTACTCTTCGTTGGAGTCCGCATAGCCGTCAATGTCGCCAGTGGAGGTGAGATTGATGCTCGAGTCTGACGGTTTGACCTTGCACTTCTGCTTCGGTACACCCCCCCTAAATACATCAATGGCTGAGATTAATCCATACCCCTTCATAATAAAGGGCAGGATTGTCTTTTTTGAAAGTACGTAGTATGCGCCGATACATTACATTTCCACCTCCTCCATGGGCTGGCCCATTTACGCAGGTTTTACTTTACGGTTAAAATTTAAAAAATCAGCGTCTAGCATGATTCGATCTCAAGACCACCACACAAAATACTATAAGTCGTAACCAACAGGACACCTTAGTTGTGTTGATTTTATTACTCCCTCCGATCGTTTTTATCTGGCCTATAGTTTTCCTTTTTGCCTACTTACTCTGTTCGTTCCTGGTTTGTAGCACCTTTTTCCCAAGCCTGCTCCTATTGTTGTGCATGCGGTTGGACTCATATCCATGCTTCCAGTAGAAGATAAGAAAAATATGCGCTGCTTTGAAAGGAAGGAAATCAATATATATTTCTTGTTTTATTTCTTACCATACAAGGAGTACAACACGTACATGTTTTATTGGCAAGGAATACTCCCTCCAATCATTTTTATTTCTTACCATGCAGATTTTTAAACTTGGCATGCTGCCTTAGAATGGTGATGCAAGGCCCTAGAAAAATTTCGTCAATTTGAACAATGTCGAAAAAATGTACTCTGAGACGGAACCTTCCGCCCAACCCGAACTCTCTACCCGAATCTTTTTCCATTTAAATTTGTGAACATTTTCTTAAATTCGCGAACTTGTTTTTCAAATTCATGAACTTTTTTCCATATATGGGAACTCATTTCAACTTTTACAAACGTTTTATAAAAGCCCATATTTTTTTTCAAATTCATAAACATTTATACAAGCACGTTGCGCCACATTTGGCTAGTGTTTTGGGGCTTTTCACGGGGAAAACCCTAGAAATGCAAAAAATACCAGAAGTCAATCAAATTTATCATGGATGCTTGACATGGTGATGCTAGTGTGTGAAAAAAATCTGGGTCCATTTTATTTATGTGAAAAAAAGTGCATCCAGACTTGCCCTACCGCCGGCCTACGCGAACCACCACATTTGAACATGGTGTGCTTCTGTCCATGCATGAAATGATGCAAAAATTTGCCAGCATGTGGGCATGCTCACAGCAAGCCTCCATGCAAAATTCGAAGGAATTCGGGCACGAACGCACGTTGCGTCACGTTCGGCTAGTGTTTTGGGGGTTTTCATCGGAAAAACCCTAGAAAATACATAAAATATCAGAACTCAATGAAATTTATCATGGATGCTTGGAATGATGATACTAGCGTGTGGAAAAATTTGGGTCCATTTTATTGATGTAAAAAAATGCATCCAGACTTGCCCTACCGGCCTACCCGAACCGCCACCTTTGTACATGATGTGCTTCTTTTCATGCATAAAATGAAACCAAATTATTCTAGCATGTGGGCATTCTCATGGCAGTCCTCCATGCAAAATTTGACAAAATTCGGAACCAAAAGCATATTGCGTCACGTTCGGCTATTTTTTGGGGGGGTTTCACTGAGAAAACCCTAGAAAATGCAAAAAATGTCAGAACTCAATAAAATTTATCATGGATGCTTGGCATGATAATACTAATGTGTGGAAAAAAAATTGTGTCTGTTTTATTGATGTGAAAAAAAGTGCATCCAGACTTGCCATACCGACCTATCTGAACCACTACCTTTGAACATGGTGTGCTTCTTGCCATGCACGAAATTACAGCAAATTTTGCTAGCATGTGGGCATGCTCATGATAGGCCTCCATGCAAAATTTGAAGGAATTTGAACATCGAACGCATGTTGCGTCACGTTTGGCTAGTGTTTTAGGATTTTTTTTCACCGAGAAAACCCTAGAAAATGCATAAAATGTCAGAACTCAATGAAATTTGTGGATGCTTAGCATTGTAATGCTAGTATGTTGAAAAATTTTGGGTCCGTTTTATTGATGTGAAAAAAAGTGCATCCAAACTTGCCCTATCGGCCTATACGAACCACCACCTTTGAACATGGTGTGCTTCCTGCCAAGCACGGAATTACACGTGGGCATGCT
This sequence comes from Triticum dicoccoides, assembly GCF_002162155.2. NCBI lineage: Eukaryota > Viridiplantae > Streptophyta > Magnoliopsida > Poales > Poaceae > Triticum > Triticum dicoccoides. Next base: position 714,588,173 of record NC_041391.1, read on the forward strand.
CATGGCAGGCCTCGGTGCGCATGTATGCTACACCATCTTATTGGTTTTGTATCGCACATATCTCAATTTTGCTTCCTGCCCAAAAGAATGAAGCTTTGGTTACACAATAACCAAGAGGTGTAGGTTTCATGAAACATTTATGCTTCCTACACAGTTCAACAAAATTTCGGTTAGATACTAATCATGCTACAAACAACAACACACTAGGCTTCCTAAGCGCCCAAATAAATGAGTTTCTCTTACACACTAATCAGGTATACTTCCAGCATTACTGCGTGATGCTTCAAGGGATTACATGTTGCCTACAACCCAATATTTTAGTATAGACGTCCTAGTTTCAATCGAGAATATATACACTTGTTTTTTTAGTTGAGAATATATACATCTGGAACGAATTTTGGAAGTACTCGAAGCAGATTTTTCTGAATAATATATTTCCATCACATGCACTTTCATATAAAAATGTTCCCATGGCACGTTTGCGTTGCAAAGAAAAAACATCCAGAAGCAATTAAATTTCTTTATTTGTTTATTTATCGGAAGCAAATCTGTCCCGCTAAAAACAAATCGAAAGCAAATATGTAATTAGTGGGAAGCAATATTTTTCGTGTTTGTTTGTTGGAAGCAATCACAACCTACCAAAACAATTGCCCACAAAGAAAAACCTACCAAAACAATTAGCGTAATTTCTGGGAACCAGTTTCTTTTTTTTTTGAAACAAATTTCTGGGAACCAGTTAATTTGTTACTAAAAGCGCAGAATTAATTTCAGAGAGATTAGCGGGAGGAGATGCTATATACGTGGGGAGTGTTTACTAGAAGCACTGATTTAGGAAGGAACGTGTCAGATCGGACGAACAGTGCAATGTTAATCCAACGGCCACCGAGACGGACGTACTAAGAGTATAGTCGTACCTGAAATTGCCATAGCTGCTATGGTGATCTGTTGGTTACACGATTTATACGATGGAGGGAGGTCTTGAGGTCGACGCTTGCGTCGTCCATATTTTTTGAACATTTACTTAATAGTAAGAGAAAAAAAAGGTGTAAGTGGGCCGGCCCAGGGTTAGGGCCGAGTTGATGTATCGGACGGACAGGCCATCCATCGTATACGTACGGAGGTGGGTATGATTGTTAAAAGTCCATATTACCCTTTATACGTTTTGTGAGGGGGGTGTACCGAAGCGGAACTTCTTGACGTTGTTGTCTTTGCGGGCCGATGCGAACGATGTCGAGCTACCGACATTTGCATCGGGGATGCGTTGGTCCAACGTGCCGTCATTCTTTACCCCAATCCTGTCGAAGAGGCGATTGTGTTTCGCCTCGTTCATATGGAGCTGCCACCACTCGTGGCGGATGGTGCGGGTATTGTGCATGGAATCAAACATTGCCTGATGCTCGGGTCCTCCACGAGTATGTTGATGTCATCAATTCGAGCTCGATTCCTAGCTCCAACCATGTGTGGGATGTTAAAGTTCCTTTGAAGATCAAAGTGTTTATGTGGTTTCTACACAAACAAGTCATTTTAACCAAGGACAGTTTGACAAAGCGTAATTGGACAGGGCCTACTAGGTGTAGTTTCTGTGATCGGGGTGAAACAATTAAACATCTTTTTTTTGATTGCCCACTAGCTAGAATTTTATGGAGGACTATCCATATTGCTTTCAATATTCCTCCACCAAATTTGGTCAACATGTTATTTGGAACATGGCTAAACAGGGTAGAGCCCGGGTTAGCAAGACATATTCATGTGGGGGTGTGCGCCTTAGTGTGGGCGCTTTGGAATTGCAGAAATGATCTGGTCTTTAACATAACAACAAATATTCTTTTTTGCAGGTTATCTTCAGAGCTACGGCGCTGATCCGTTCCTGGTCGCTACTCACTCCGACGGAGGCCAGGAAGCGTTTGGTTACTGGGTCTACCCGATGGGAGACGGTAGCTCGGGATATCTTCAACCGGTTTGGATGGCGGTCATATAATAGGATAGGCAATTAGTTTACCTGTCTATTTTCGAGCCAACCGGTTGTGGTTTATCTATTTTGGCTAGTTTGTGTATCTAGCCTTTTGGTTCTGTGTGAGCCTTTATCTCTTTTTTCTGTTCTTGCGGAGACTTTGAGACATTGTTGAACCTTTTTATTAATAAGATAGCCATCTGCATCATGCTGATGTAGAGGCCGGGGACCACCCCTTTTCGAAAAAAAAGTTATCTGCTCCTCTACCAGCCAGTGCTCCTTGAGGAGCTGCAAATTGTACTGCTACTCCTCCTACATCAACTAAAACACGGAGATCGGTGGCGCCTGCTCCTCCTGTTCCGCCCCCGCCATGACCCTGTTGTGGTGCTCCTCCGCCTACAACAGGGTGAACCCGACCACATGCAGTTGTTGCACCGACTCGGGCACATCCTCCTCCTCCACCTCCTCCATCTCCGTGGCATCCTCCTCCTCCTCCACCTCCTCCATCTCCGTGGCATCCTCCTCCAAGCTTTCTCCTGGAAAGCTCAGAGGTTGTCCTGGCAAAATGTGGGTCGTGCATCGGGGTTATGCGTGCACCTCGAGGTGACTTTGTGGCGGCGTGTCGGCGATACGCTCTTCCACCACTCACAATAGTATCGACCATTGTGACGGCAGTCGACCTAGGAGGATGGGGCTCAGAGAGGTAGGGTGGTGCGCTGACGACTCGAATGGAGGGAGATGAGGCTCAGAGGGGTAGGGTTTGTGGCGTGGACGGCCAACTTCAAATAGCAAGTGCCTAGGCAAGTGGAGCGACAACTTTAATGCGGGTGCCCGGAGTTTTCTTCGCGTTCACTGCTGGGGAACGTTGCAGAAAATTAAAATTTTTCCTACGATTTCACCAAGATCCATCTATGAGTTCATCTAAGCAACGAGTCAAGGGAGTGATTTTGCATCTATATACCACTTGTAGATCGCGTGCGGAATCTTTCAAGGGGATGGTGATGATGGAGTCGTACTCGACGTGATTCAGATCACCGATGTCCAAGTTCTGAACGGACATCACCTTCACGTTCAACACATGTACGGGACGGGAGACGTCTCCTCCTTCTTGATCCAGCAAGGGGGAAGGAGAGGTTGATGATGATCCAGCAGCACGACGGCGCGGTGGTGGATGCAGTAGAACTCCAGCAGGGCTTCTCCAAGCGACTACGGGAGGAGGACGAGGTGTAGCAGGGGGGGAGGCGCCAAAGCACTGGGTGCGGTTGCCCTCCCCCCTGCCCTCCTTTATATAGGCCCCCAGGGGGGGCGCCGGCCCTGGGAGATTGAATCTCCCAAGGGGGCGGCGGCCAAGGGGGGAGGAGTGCCCCCCAAGGCATGTGGTGCGCCTCCCCCACCCTAGGGTTTCAACCCTAGGCGCAAGGGGTGGGCCTAGGGGGGCGCACCAGCCCACTATGGGCTGGCTCCCCTCCCACTTCAGCCCGTGGGGCCCTCCGAGATGGGTGGCCCCACCCGGTGGACCCCCGGGACCCTTCCGGTGGTCCCGGTACATTACCGGGAGACCCCGAAACTTTTCCGATGGCCGAAATATCACTTCCTATATATTATTCTTTACCTCCGGACCATTCCAAAACTCCTCGTGACATCCGGGATCTCATCCGGGACTCCGAACAACATTCAGTATGCTGCATACTCATATTCATACAACCCTAGCGTCACCGAACCTTAAGTGTGTAGACCCTACGGGTTCGGGAGACACGCAGACATGACCGAGACGACTCTCGGGCAATAACCAACAGCGGGATCTGGATACCCATGTTGGCTCCCACATGCTCCTCAATGATTTCATCGGATGAACCACGATGTCGAGGATTCGATCAAACCCCGTATACAATTCCCTTTGTCAATCGGTACGTTACTTGCCCGAGACTCGATCGTCGGTATCCCAATACCTTGTTCAGTCTCGTTACCGGCAAGTCACTTTACTCGTACCGTAATGCATGATTCCGTGACCAACCACTTGGTCACTTTGAGCTCATTATGATGATGCATTACCGAGTGGTCCCAGAGATACCTCTCCGTCATACGGAGTGACAAATCCCAGTCTCGATCCGTGTCAACCCAACAGATACTTTCGTAGATACCTGTAGTGCACCTTTATAGTCACCCAGTTACATTGTGACGTTTGATGCACCCAAAGCACTCCTACGGTATCCGGGAGTTACACGATCTCATGGTCAAAGGAAGAGATACTTGACATTGGAAAAGCTCTAGCAAACGAACTACACGATCTTTGTGCTATGCTTAGGATTGGGTCTTGTCCATCACATCATTCTCCTAATGATGTGATCCCGTTATCAACGACATCCAATGTCCATAGCCAGGAAACCATGACTATCTGTTGATCACAACGAGCTAGTCAACTAGAGCCTCACTAGGGACGTATTGTGGTCTATGTATTCACACGTGTATTACGATTTCCGGATAATACAGTTATAGCATGAATAAAAGACAATTATCATGAACAATGAAATATAATAATACTTTTATTATTGCCTCTAGGGCATATTTCCAACAGTCTCCCACTTGCACTAGAGTCACTAATCTAGTTACATTGTGATGAATCGAATACCCATAGAGTTCTGGTGTTGATCATGTTTTGCTCGCGAGAGAGGTTTAGTCAACGGATCTGCGACATTCAGATCCGTATGTACTTTGCAAATATCTATGTCTCCATCTTGAACATTCTCACGGATGGAGTTGGAACGACGCTTGATGTGCCTGGTCTTCTTGTGAAACCTGGGCTCCTTGGCTAGGGCAATAGCTCCAGTGTTGTCACAGAAGAGTTTGATCGGCCCCGACGCATTGGGTATGACTCCTAGGTCGGTGATGAACTCCTTCACCCAAATTGCTTCATGCGCTGCCTCGGAGGCTGCCATGTACTCCGCTTCACATGTAGATCCCGCCACAACGCTCTGCTTGCAGCTGCACCAGCTTACTGCTCCACCATTCAACATATACACGTATCCGGTTTGTGACTTAGAGTCATCCAGATCTGTGTCGAAGCTAGCGTCAACGTAACCCTTTACGACGAGCTCTTCGTCACCTCCATAAACGAGAAACATGTCCTTTGTCCTTTTCAGGTACTTCAGGATATTCTTGACCGCTGTCCAGTGTTCCTTGCTGGGATTACTTTGGTATCTAGCTACCAAACTTACGGCAAGGTTTATGTCAGGTCTGGTACACAGCATGGCATACATAATAGATCCTATGGCTGAAGCATAGGGGATGACACTCATCTCTTCTTTATCTTTTGCCGTGGTCGGGGACTAAGCCGAGCTCAATTCACACCTTGTAACATTGGCAAGAACCCCTTCTTGGACTGATCCATTTTGAACTTCTTCAAAATCTTATCAAGGTATGTGCTTTGTGAAAGACCTATGAGGCGTCTCGATCTATCTCTATAGATCTTGATGCCTAATATATAAGCAGCTTCTCCAAGGTCCTTCATTGAAAAACACTTATTCAAGTAGGCCTTAATGCTGTCCAGAAGTTCTATATCATTTCCCATCAAGAGTATGTCATCTACATATAATATGAGAAATGCTACAGAGCTCCCACTCACTTTCTTGTAAACGCAGGCTTCTCCATAAGTCTGCATAAACCCAAACACTTTGATCATCTCATCAAAGCGAATGTTCCAACTCCGAGATGCTTGCACCAGTCCATAAATGGATCGCTGGAGCTTGCATACTTTGTTAGCGTTCTTAGGATCGACAAAACCTTCCGGCTGTATCATATACAGCTCTTCCTTAAGATGTCCGTTAAGGAATGCCGTTTTGACGTCCATCTGCCATATCTCATAATCATAGTATGCGGCAATTGCTAACATGATTCAGACGGACTCCAGCTTCGCTACGGGAGAGAATGTCTCGTCGTAGTCAATCCCTTAAACTTGTCGATAACCCTTAGCGACAAGTCGAGCTTTATAAATGGTAACATTACCATCCGCGTCCGTCTTCTTCTTAAAAATCCATTTGTTTTCTATCGCTCGCCGATCATCGGGCAAGTCTGTCAAAGTCCATACTTTGTATTCGTACATGGATTCTTTCTCGGATTTCATGGCTTCAAGCCATTTGTTGGAATCTGGGCCCGCCATCGCTTCTTCATAGTTCGAAGGTTCACCATTGTCTAACAACATGATTTCCAGGACAGGGTTGCCGTACCACTCTGGTGCGGAACGTGTCCTTGTGGACCTACGAAGTTTAGTAGCAACTTGATCCGAAGTACCTTGATCATCATCATTATTTTCCTCTTCAGTTGGTGTGGGCATCACAGGAACATTTTCCTGAGCTGCACCACTTTCCCGTTCGAGAGGTAGTACTTCATCGAGTTCTACTTTCCTCCCACTTACTTCTTTCGAGAGAAACTCTTTTTCCAGAAAGCATCCGTTCTTGGCAACAAAGATCTTGCCCTCGGATCTTAAGTAGAAGGTATACCCGACAATTTCCTTAGGGTATCCTATGAAGACGCATTTTTCCGACTTGGGTTCGAGCTTTTCAGGTTGAAGTTTCTTGACATAAGCATCGCATCCCCAAACTTTTAGAAACGACAGCTTAGGTTTCTTCCCAAACCATAATTCATACGGTGCCGTCTCAACGGATGTAGACGGTGCCCTATTTAAAGCGAATGTAGCTGTCTCTAGAGCGTATCCCCAAAATGATAGCGGTAAATCGGTAAGAGACATCATAGACCGCACCATATCCAATAGAGTGCGATTACGATGTTCAGACACACCGTTACGCTGAGGTGTTCCAGACGGCGTGAGTTGTGAAACGATTCCACATTTCCTTAAGTGTGTACCAAATTCGTGACTTAAATATTCTCCTCCACGATCTGATTGTAGGAACTTTATCTTTCGGTCACGTTGATTCTCTACCTCATTCTGAAATTCCTTGAACTTTTCAAAGGTCTCAGACTTGTGTTTCATTAAGTAAACATACCCATATCTACTCAAGTCATCAGTGAGAGTGAGAACATAACGATATCCTCCGCGAGCCTCAACGCTCATTGGACCACACACATATGCTCCTCGAACATCTCATATGCTCCGTGATGCTCAAAACGCTTTTGGAGCCCCGGTTCTAAGCTGTAAAGCATGCCACACTGAACGAGGGAGTAATCATCAGCACGAGACTGCCAAGCGTTCATAACGTCTTGGTTCTCTGGGACGGGAGCGTCACCTAGCGGTCCTTCTAGGACATATTGTTTCCTGGCAGCTATGAGGATGATTCTCAGGTTCCGGACCCAGTCCGTATAGTTGCTGCCATCATCTTTCAGCTTGGTTTTCTCTAGGAACGCGTTGAAGTTCATGTTGACATGAGCGTTGGCCATTTGATCTACAAGACATATTTGCAAAGGTTTTAGACTAAGTTCATGATAATTAAGTTCATCTAATCAAATTATTACAATGAACTCCCACTCAGATTAGACATCCCTCTAGTCATCTAAGTGTTACACGATTCGAGTCGACTAGGCCGTGTCCGATCATCACGTGAGATGGACTAGTCATCGTCGGTGAACATCTTCATGTTGATCGTATCTTCCATACGACTCGTGTTTGACCTTTCGGTCTCCGTGTTCCGAGGCCATGTCTGTACATGCTAGGCTCGTCAAGTTAACCCTAAGTGTTTTGCATGTGTAAAACTGTCTTACACCCGTTGTATGTGAACGTAAGGATCTATCACACCCGATCATCACGTGGTGCTTCGAAACGACGAACTGTAGCAACGGTGCACAGTTAGGGGAGAACACTTCTTGAAATTATTGTAAGGGATCATCTTACTTACTACCGTCGTTCTAAGTAAACAAGATGCATAAACATAATAAACATCACATGCAATTATATAGTAGTGACATGATATGGCCAATATCATATAGCTCCATTGATCTCCATCTTCGGGGCTCCATGATCATCTTGTCACCGGCATGGCACCATGATATCCATCATCATGATCTCCATCATCGTGTCTTCATGAAGTTGTCACGCCAACGACTACTTCAACTTCTATGGCTAACGCGTTTAGCAATAAAGTAAAGTAGTTTACATGACGTTCTTTAATGACACGCAGGTCATACAAAAAATAAAGACAACTCCTATGGCTCCTGCCGGTTGTCATACTCATCGACATGCAAGTCGTGAATCCTATTACAAGAACATGATCTCATGCACCACAATTCATCATTCATTACAACTTCTGGCCATATCACATCACATGAACAATCGCTGCAAAAACAAGTTAGACGTCCTCTAATTGTTGTTGCATCTTTTACGTGGCTGCAATTGAGTTCTAGCAAGAACGTTTTCTTACCTACGAATAACCACAACGTGATTTTGTCAACTTCTATTTACCCTTCATAAGGACCCTTTTCATCGAATCCGCTCCAACTAAAGTGGGAGAGACAGACACCCGCCAGCCACCTTATGCAACTAGTGCATGTCAGTCGGTGGAACCGGTCTCACGTAAGCGTACGTGTAAGGTTGGTCGGGGCCGCTTCATCCCACAATACCGCTGAAGCAAGAAAAGACTAGTAGTGGCAAGCAAGTTGACAAGATCCACGCCCACAACAAAATTGTGTTCTACTCGTGCATTAGAGAACTACGCATAGACCTAGCTCATGATGCCACTGTTGGGGAACGTTGCAGAAAATTAAAATTTTTCCTACGGTTTCACCAAGATCCATCTATGAGTTCATCTAAGCAACGAGTCAAGGGAGTGAGTTTGCATCTACATACCACTTGTAGATCGCGTGCGGAAGCTTTCAAGGGGATGGTGATGATGGAGTCGTACTCGACGTGATTCAGATCACCGATGTCCAAGTGCTGAACGGACAGCACCTCCGCGTTCAACACACGTACGGGACGGGAGACATCTCCTCCTTCTTGATCCAGCAAGGGGGAAGGAGAGGTTGATGATGATCCAGCAGCACGACGGCGTGGTGGTGGATGCAGCAGAACTCCAGCAGGGCTTCGCCAAGCGACTACGGGAGGAGGACGAGGTGTAGCAGGGGCGGGGGGAGGCGCCAAAGCACTGGGTGCGGCTGCCCTCCCCCTGCCCTCCTTTATATAGGCCCCCAGGGGGGGCGCCGGCCCTGGGAGATTGAATCTCCCAAGGGGGCGGCGGCCAAGGGGGGAAGAGTGCCCCCCAAGGCATGTGGTGCGCCTCCCCCACCCTAGGGTTTCAACCCTAGGCGCAGGGGGTGGGCCTAGGGGGGCGCACCAGCCCACTATAGGCTGGCTCCCCTCCCACTTCAGCCCGTGGGGCCCTCCGGGATGGGTGGCCCCACCCGGTGGACCCCCGGGACCCTTTCGGTGGTCCCGGTACATTACCGGGAGACCCCGAAACTTTCCCGATGGCCGAAATACCACTTCCTATATATTATTATTTACCTCCGGACCATTCCGAAACTCCTCGTGACGTCCGGGATCTCATCCGGGACTCCGAACAACATACGGTATGCTGCGTACTCATATTCATACAACCCTAGCGTCACCGAACCTTAAGTGTGTAGACCCTACGGGTTCGGGAGACACGCAGACATGACCGAGACGACTCTCGGGCAATAACCAACAGCGGGATCTGGATACCCATGTTGGCTCCCACATGCTCCTCGATGATTTCATCGGATGAACCACGATGTCGAGGATTCGATCAAACCCCGTATACAATTCCCTTTGGTAATCGGTACGTTACTAGCCCGAGACTCGATCGTCGGTATCCCAATACCTTGTTCAGTCTCGTTACCGGCAAGTCACTTTACTCGTACCGTAATGCATGATCCCGTGACCAACCACTTGGTCACTTTGAGCTCATTATGATGATGCATTACCGAGTGGGCCCAGAGATACCTCTCCGTCATACGGAGTGACAAATCCCAGTCTCGATCCGTGTCAACCCAACAGATACTTTCGTAGATACCTGTAGTGCACCTTTATAGTCACCCAGTTACTTTGTGACGTTTGATACACCCAAAGCACTCCTACGGTATCCGGGAGTTACACGATCTCATGGTCAAAGGAAGAGATACTTGACATTGGAAAAGCTCTAGCAAACGATGTGATCCCGTTATCAACGACATCCAATGTCCATAGCCAGGAAACCATGACTATCTGTTGATCACAACGAGCTAGTCAACTAGAGGCTCACTAGGGACATATTGTGGTCTATGTATTCACACGTGTATTACGATTTCCGGATAATACAGTTATAGCATGAATAAAAGACAATTATCATGAACAATGAAATATAATAATACTTTTATTATTGCCTCTAGGGCATATTTCCAACATTCACCATGTCAGTTTTAATGCTGGGTAGGTGAACGGCTGGTAAGCCGGCATGAATGTGGTACGAAGCCGTCTTGTTATCCCGCTGCGCTCTGTGTCGGCATGAATGCGGCGTGAAGAGCAAGCAGACGCGTCGGGAGAGGATGATGAGGGGTTTTTGGATGGGTTGAGGGTGTCGAAGGTCTACGTGCCCGCAAGCCTCCCCCAAATTTGATTTCGAATATGGGCCTTTTTAAAACAAATACCAAGAAACCACAATGATTTGGGTGTAAAACTTAGATGACCACAATTTGTCGGTGCAATGCAATTGACATGTTTTTGGAGAGCAACTAATTGAGGAGCGCTCCTTCGGGAGCCTCGCAACGATCATTTGGGTGGGCGCTTCCTCTGGATTTTTTTTCCGCATGCATTTGTTTTGGCTTTTGATGGGTTTTTCCGGTTTTTTGGCTTTTCGGTTTTCACCGGTCTTTCTTAACTTTTCAAAAAAAAAAATCAACAAAAATTTTATGCGAAAAAACGTGTTTTCTCTTTTTTTTCTCTTCTGTGAGAGGCATGGTTTTGCTTCTGCGAGAGGTATGGTTTTGCTTCCGTGAAAGGCATAGCCGTGCCTCTCAGAAACGGCTTTCGAAAAGGGAAAAAACATGCTCCCGATTCGAATTTTTTGTCTCTTTTTTTCATGAAAAAAAAGTTTGTCAAAACCTATCAACATGAGATCTAGGTTTTGAAGATCTCCACGCAAGGAATTCAAAAACGGTGAAAACGGTTTAAGATTTGGACTCATGGTTTATGAGATAAAACGTTTTGAAATAAATGAATCTACGAAAAAATAGAAAACTCACAGGTCGCGACAAGTGACACGCATGCAGTATATCACTTGTCGCGACCTAAGGAGGTGGGAGTAACCTTTAGAAGGATATTATTCCTTAATAAGTCATTTCACATGTTTTTGACAGTTGAGACCTAATACTCAGGCCATGGAGATTAGAACAGCACGTCCGCACAAAGCAGATATACATGGGCCTGTAGCGATAACAAGCGCTCACTCATCGCTCACGTCCCGCGCCGACCAGAAATTAAAAAATGTTCATGAATTCAAGAAAATGTTAGTGAATCTGAAACATGTTCATGAATTCAGAAAAAATTCACGGAGAATTCAAACAAATGTTCATGTATTTGAGTTAACAAATTGAATTTTTTTCCATGAATTCAGAGAATGTTCAGAAATTAAAAAACTATTTGCAAATTTTAAAAATATTCTTGAATTTATAAAAATACCCATGTAGAAATCGAAAATAATTCACGAATTTAAAAAATGTTCATATATTGGAAAAATATTCACAAATTCAAAATAGTGCGTGATAATGTCAGCAAATTCAAAAATAAACATCTTTTGAAAAGAAGTTTTTTTGAGTTATCAACAAATTTTTAAAAATGTGAATAATTTATTAAATTTATTTTAAATTTGTGAATTTTTTGTGAAGAAAATAAAATAAATAAATAATGAACACGTAAAAATAAAAAGCGATAAACAAACCAAAAAGTAACCAAAAACCAAGAAAACCATTGTACTTTTCAGGAATATTTATCTGGTGCCGCCTGACGATCGCTTGATGGCCAGAGTAGACGCCAAGGAGATAGTTCGATCACATAAATGTTGTCCATGTCATTGCATGTGTGCTGAGGGGGTGCATGGAGGCCGGATGGCTGGGAGATAGACTGATAGAGCATGTAACCGATGCGGTGTGTGCATGGTTGAGGCGTTTGTACGTGTTGGCCAGGTGCTGATGCGTGTGATTCCAGGCTCTAATATGTGCATGGCCAATCGCCGATGCGTGTGTCTGCATGGCCTGAGCGCTTGTGCATGGACGAACTCCACTCCAACTCCATCACACTCTTCATGGAGAAGTACGCGTCCTTGGTGTGCATACGTGAATGCAAAGGAGACACATATGCCCCATGGGCACGTATAAGCTCCATGGACACCAGAAGAGCAAGCATTAAATAAAATAAATAAGAACTATAGATTCCACTTCCTGTTTCTGAAACAAACAGAAGATGTTGATCAGCAACCGGCAGAGGTCAAATTGAAGGTTCCTTGGTGACAAAAAAAAGGTTGAGAACTTGACATACGAATTGAATGGCAAAATAAGACACCTCATATAAATTTTAACGATCGCGAGTTTAAGACAAGAAAGACCATAGATGAACAAACACAGCAAATACAGAAGAAGACATTACTTCAAACTCCAGCTACTCATCCTTGGCTGGTAGAGAGAGAGAGAGAGAGAGAGAGAGAGAGAGTCATGGTCAGCGGGGAGGAAGGATTCAGTTGGGTTTGGTAGGATGTGGAGGACCAGTTGGATCCATCCATCGCTCGCTGTGTCAAGGAGATGACATGAAGAGGAGGATACGCTTGCAATGGAAATGAAAATGGCTCCACTAAACACTATTTATGGTCGGCATGCACTAACAACGGAAGCCAAGCGTTTAATGGGTGGACGTGATGGTTGTGGTCTTGAAGTTTCACCTTTGGTCACAACACGGGAAGGGATAACTGAATGAATGATACGATTAAGCTTCGGTGCACAGTATAAGACTATAATCCGTTTCTTTTGCAGGGAGGATATGGCGGGCCAAAGAATGCATGTCCCACCGCTGCATGCGGACGCATTGTTGTGGTGGAGAACTGATGACGTGGCCAAATGCTGATGTGGACAACTTGCATGTTTAGATAAATAACATAGTGGGGGGTGAACTTATTAAGTATATACGATGTGCCCACATAGATGTGCACAACTATTTTTATTTTTAAAAAGTTTCCAGTAGCTAAATAGTCTTACAAAAAGGTAAAAGAAAGCCCCTAAAAAGGTAAAAGAAAGAAGAACCAAGCTCAAAACAATCATCTGGCAAACAAGATTACATGATGGCCCAATCAAACAAAAAATTTCGCCCATGGCCTTAGGGTCATGAAGGCGCAGTAGATTTTGGTCCTTCCTGGCGGGAGAGCTTCATTTTTATGTGTTTTTTTTAAGTTTTGGTATGGTTTGTGTCTTGTTCAGGAAGACGAGGCGACGGCGACTACTTGAAGATGGATTAAGATTCCAGCTAGACCCATCCCGATGATGCTTCTAGCGTTGTCGAAGGGTGTGTGTGAAGGTTTGTCTCCGGCGGATCCTGTGGAATTCGGTCAGAGGAGAACCATACCCTCTGTTGAATTATTGCTCGAAGAATATTATCAAAACCATCAAAGGACCAAGCATGAATATATGGACAGTTAGACGGAAACATGAAGAGTAGAAAATCATGTTCTACGGTTCATATTTCAAAATAAAATCTGGGCTACATTCGTAAGAAACAAATGAACATGAATTTTCTGCAATCGACCTCAAATACATTCACATGAACAATAAAACACAAAGAACAATATTTAATAGAATTAAAATAATTTGAAAGTTTGTCGGTCAAGTACACCAGCATGTCCCTGGTTTTTCATTCTTGTTCACATGGGTGCATTTGTGTTCGAGATTAGAGTAACACTTTTTTTTAAAACTCAGTTTTCATCGAAAACTATGCTAGCCCACAGGTAAATTTAATATGAATCCCCTCCTTCCATGAGGCTAGTCAATAGTGGGGAGTAATTTAGACTAGTAACAATCAATAGTGGTATGTTAGAGCAAGTACAATAAGCTTATGTAAGTAAGCTGTAAGGATTAAAATATTATTATTCTTCTGACATGGAAGGGAGAGAAGAGGAGCCGACTACAGAATAAGAGCCAGCTAAAGCATGTGCTCCTAGGCACTATGTGAGAGCGAGAGGTGGTCCATTTATTAATTATGAAGTAGTACATCTTTATATCTTATTATTGTACTCGGTGACTACAAGGTTGGCTATAGATGACATGGCAATCTCATATAGTCATCGGTTGGCTATACTATTAACCATGCTCATAGTAGGTATTGTCGTAGGTGTGATACATAAACATCTTCATTTATTAATTTGTAGAGTCATTGTTTTTAAAGAAAAGGCATAACCCCGACTTTATAGATAAAGCCACACGGCAGAATAACAAAACGCCGCAGCACGAACGATCACGACCGGACATAAAAGAGTACCCGGACAAGAACCAACGGCGCGCGGGCCGGTAGTCATTTTGTGTTGGAAAACGCTATGTGATGGTAATATATTATCTTACTTTATTTGTCTATCTCCTCATTAATTATTTCCCACATCAGCTTATGTGGCATCTATGCTAGAGCATGGTTAATAGTATAGACAACTACCGAAAATGCTCTTTAGAGCTCGGGCTCCATGGAGCCCGAGTTTGACTTGATGAAAATTCAATTTTTCACGTTTCAAATTCTTTTGAAAAAAAATACACACATACTTAGAGACATAAAGCATATGTGTGTAAATTTTCAGGACGAAACACCTAAAAACGAGTGCTACACAAAAAGAACAAATCTGAGGCTTTTTAGTAGATGCACTATTCATCCTCAAAGTCCATGAATTTGTCTTTTTTACACAGACCACATTTTAGGGTATTTCATCCTCAAATTGTACATACATACACATAACATCCTTGTTTACTTGTATGATTTTTTTCAGATTTTTTTGAAATTGAAAAGTGCAAATTTTGAATTTTTCAAAAAATCCGGCCTCCATGGAGGCCGAGCTCCAAAACGCCCTACTCAGACAACTACCAGCTATATGAAGCTGCCACGTCACATATAGTCTGACTTAAGAGTCAACACGTATGGTACATATTTGCTAAGAGTACTACTTTATTACCCACGTTCCATTCTAACAATGTTTTTTGGAGCCCGTGCTACAGCCGACTGTTAATCTATGGTTCGCTTCCCTTCTCTCTCATGCAACTCACCGGAAATATACTAGTGTAATTGCTTTTACTATCTATGTTACTCCCACTATGACCAGCCTGATGCACAGGTGTAGATGCAGGTAATTTGAGCTCAAAAAGAAAAAGAAGTAAGTAATTTGGATGAGGAAAAGAGTTGATGAACTGCCCCTTTGGTGGGGCCCGCGAAGAGAAGAACGTTTTATATCTGGATGAGAAGAGATGACCATCGTTAATTAGTAACGTCCTGGAGCGACAAAGCCTCCATATCAGACTCGGGTCTTGGTGGCCGGCCGGCGACGAGGCCACACCTATGGCGGACGACGCCCCGACGGACGAGCAGCTGCTCTCCTACGCCGACCTACCCAAGAGCGGCCGCGACATGGCGGAGGTGTTTGCCGTGCGCGTCCCCGACGCGGCGGGAGGGCGCAGGCCACCGCCGTGCGGCATCATCTCCTTCCACGGCGGCAACTGCTGCAGCGACGTCATCTACAGCCGGAGCCGGCCTGATGAGCCCAGCTGCCCGCAGGTCTGCGACAGCCAGGTTCCAATTCTGCTCTGCTCTTTTGGTATCGGGTTAGGAATCAACAATTTTCCCAGGCCATCTTTCTTGCTACTTTGTTAGAAGAGCACAATCAACTTGTCGGGCATTTACAGTTGAAAGTTGATTCTGTAAACTAAAACTGCAGGGGAACATCGTGCTAACTGGTCCATCAGTGGCCACATCCGCATACGGGCCTGTCGTCTTCAACCTCCAGCTCCACGACAACAGCCAAGAATCCCCCTCGCAGCAAGATAAGGAGGAGGAGGAGGAGGACACCGGGAGGCTACTCTGCGACACCGTCGGTGGCAGCTTCTCCAACTACAACAGGGCCATAGTCGAAACAGCTAGCACTCGCTACGGCCCCGCCGACGTGACCTACGCCGTCCTGAGCAACGGCGTCGAAGGCCGCGTCACTGTGAAGCTTGCTTGCTTGGATGGAGAAGGCCCCGCTGGCGTTCTGGGGAGGATCGTGGCGCGCAGCAAGCTGTTCAACGCCGGCTGCGTGCTCTTCTGCAACGAGCACGGCAATGGCAACAACATGCGGGTGGGATCCGGGGAGCTGGTTCCGTTGGCGAGGCATGTCCTTGCGGTGCCATTGCACATGCCGCTCACGGTTGAGCTGGACCTGCGTCGCGACTCCGGCGACGAGATCGTGAGAGGTGCTGTCGCGTTTCATCCCGCGACCGATGGGCAGCATATGGAACGTGTCATGGGCGCTGGTGGCGCTGTAATTGAAGTGTCAATCTCATGGTCAGACTACCCATGGTACTGCATGCCCATCACCCGGCCGTTAGCGCTGCTCATTATTATTGGGAAGGACCACAAATAAGTGTTGTTTGATTTGAGTCACGTAATCTTCTTTCTTTTACTTTTATGTAAGACTATTTAGCTACAGGATACTATTATGTCTTTAATAAAAGTGGTTGTCTACACTGTATATGATGATGCAAAGGACAGCCAATAACCCTCCTTTTTCTTCAGAAAAAATAAGCGTGTGGGTTGAACTACTAATCGATTACTCCCCTGTTCACTATTGTAAGATGCTTTCGATATTTTCATATGAGCTGGACTGAAATGGATGAACAAACATATTAAAACACGTATGTATACATTTGATTTTCAAAAAAGTTAGAACACTTTATAATAGTGAACGGAGGGAGTGATTACAGATGTTACATCTACGGACTAATGCATACAAAAATTAAGTTAGCAGATGATGTGTTAATATTTGGTTGGAAGTTACGGGGAACTGGAGCCAATAGTGAAAATCAGGTGGAGAGATAAGTGGGGGGTGAGAGTCCGTATAATACAATCTGTATGTTTAGTACTTGGTCATTACTCGTACGTATGAAAATATTCTAATTTTTTTTCAACTTTACCATTTTTGGCAGGCGCTTTGGCAACGAAGGAGGTCAGCGGCGGGCGATGCAGTAGTTAAGGCATCTCCAACGCCGACCCTCAAACTGTCCGCAACCGTCTGGCCATGATGCGGGTTAGTGTTGGAGATGCCCTTAAGCGCAACAATTCTCTGGATCCCAAGTTGTAATTTTTATTTTGTTGCGGTTGTCTATGTTGTTGTGTGAGGGTTCATGTCCCCTTTGGTACTCTCTCGACGGTTTCTGTGTGTGCGAGTGGTGCTTGTAGACATGTACTACCTTGGCTGAGTCCCCCCGCACGCGCGCGTCTCTCTCTCTCTCTCTC
>NC_041391.1:714605894-714606908 GCF_002162155.2 Triticum dicoccoides
TCTCTCTCCCCTACACAAAGTAAATAAGAAACCTCAATCCATGAAAAGGACCTCCATCATGCAAATCTGAAAAAAGATATACTGTTTGCTAGTTTTGGTACCCATAGGAGAAATTAGTGCAGTACCATTAACAACAAATACTCCCTCTATTTTTGTATACAAAGCCACTTTGTTTTTGTGTCAAACTTTTACTTATAATTTTAACAAATAAAATATGGATTATATGTCATAAAAATATATCATCGGAAAGTTCTTTGAAATGTGCATCTGTTGATATAGTTTTTGTAACATATAACTCACTTTTTGTTGGTAAATTTTAAAGTTAGACATAAAAGTATGAAGTGTCCTTGGAGCCCGGCCTTGATTGCAACAACAAATACAAGTAAATGAAATAAAAAGTTGCAGCCCTTGGTAGTATAGATATGAGAGAATACGTAGATAGAATAGTGTACATAACTTAAAACTTGGTAGTATAGTTATGAGAGAGAATATGTGGATAGAATATTGTGCATAACTTGGAACTTATTTGCCGTCTTCTTACATGCATGCATGATGCCTGCACGGATTGTTTTGCTTGAAAACAGCAAACACTTTTATTCTTGGACGATCGTTGTGTTGTGACTAAAGAGGGGTAACGATGGCTGAGCTCTTTGCTGGGTCTTGTTGACCATTCACCAGTAGTCCCCAGAGGTGCTTGAGCCAGGACAAGAGGCTCAGCGCCGGTGGGTTGTTGAGCAGAAGCTCGACCACCGCCAGGGCTTCTTCCCCGGTGCTAATCCCGGCGCTCGCCAAGTTCTTGAACCACTTGGCATCGTTCTTGTAAGCGTCGCGCTTCCATCCTAGCAGGGCCTTGGAGAGGTCGCCCCAGTTGGTGATGAAGTTCTTGACGACCGTACCGGCGATGGAGACTCCGGCCGGCTCGTCCCAACCTGTGATCACGGCATCGTACACGGGGGTCAACCTAGCTGCCTCGGAGAGGACCACGCAGAGGGTCGCCACGGCCTTCTTGAGGTC
>NC_041391.1:714607205-714613876 GCF_002162155.2 Triticum dicoccoides
AACAAATAAAAAAAATGAACATACAATATGGCTATCCTAAGCGTTAGCTTTGCATCTCCAACTATTTACTGTCACTAGATCAAGTGTGGTCATTTGTTGGACTGGAATCGGTTTTTTCACTAGCTTCTCGTTGATTATGATTGAAACTTTCAATCATACAGCCAGATTCAGGTTGTAAAACCTGTTCCGCGGTAGAATGGATAAATTATTTTCCTATTCAGGATTATACATACACAATTTACAATTCATTCAGTTAAAGGTATATAATCAGGTTTAATGATGATAAAACAAATCTACGCAGGTAAGCGAATTCCATCTAAGCGTACAAATAAACAATGTACTCCTATAATATATATCAGCAAAGTAGACTAACCGCACAATATCCTGGCGTCGTTCCATCGTCGCGGAGTGCAGCGTCACATCCCCGGGGGCGATCGATTTTGGTTCCAACGTTGCCGATTCAGTACCAGTTTTCTCCTCCCGAAACTGCCATAGGCTTGCAGCTCATCACTGCATCCGGTCTGCCGGCAAGGCGGCACCGTCTCCGTTGATCGATCAGTGCCTGCCTATCCCGCATCCCCTTCCCTTCGACCCTTCTTCTCGGTGGAGGCGCGATGGAGAGATCCGATCAGCAGCCATCACAGAAGCGGCTTGGAAACGAAGAGGTTAGCCTCTAGGCTCTAGCGATATGTGCGTGCGTGGTCCAACTCCAGGTTGTGGCCTCGTGGGTGCGTAGTACGGCCTTGCAACTAAAAGCCTCTTGTCCTCCACGATGGGCTGTTATTTTCCTTATACTCATTTTGTGCTTCTAGCAAAGAGATTGGGTTTCCCTCAAAAAAAAAGGCAAAGAGATTGGGCTGTACATATGGGCTGAGACGCTGATGCTTCACGTTAATTGGGAAGTCTAAAGCGATAGGGGGGGCAAAGCACGTTACGTACACCCACCGAATCAAGCACGACTCGTCTAAGGGGCTGTTCGGAATCCCCCCAGCTCCTAGAAATCCTGAGAGCTGCAGAGCTGGTAAAAAGGCGCTCCGCTAATTTCAACTACGACTCCACCTGCTCCGGGAGTGGAGCTGGGGAGCGGAGTACCTCCGAACAGGGCCTAAATCCCCTCTCGTTAGGGTTTTTTCTCCTCTCGGGCGGCGGCGATCAGCTTCCCCCCGTAGAGACCGGCCATCCCCTGGGCCTCCTCTTCCCGCCGGCGGCAGGGAGTCGGGGCTCGTGCTAGGGTTTGTCACCGCCCGCGGATCAGAAGTCTCGGGCAAGAGAACATGGAGGATGTCGCGTCGGGATCGGGATCGGGAGCGGTCTCCGACCTGGAAGCGATGATGGAGGAGTTGGAATTGAAGGAGGATGATCTGCAAGATGTTGTGGTGGAGGACGAAGAGCTACCGGTGGAGACGACTCGATGGATGGCAATTGCTAGGGTTCACACGGAAAAACCCTATAGCCAATATTGGTTTTTCAGAAACATGAGGGTCGCATGGGATTTGGCGAAGGATGTAAAGATCCGGCCCCTCGAAGATAATTTGTACACTATGCAGTTTGGCTGCCTCGGTGACTGGGAGCGCGTCATGGAGGAAGGCCCATGGCAATTCAAAGGGAAGGCTGTGGTCATTGCCCCGTACGACGGTTTCACTAAACCATCTACGGTTGAGCTGAATAAGATCGACATCTGGATGCAAATACATGATCTTCCTGATGGGTTTTTCTCCAAAATCAAGGCTCTCTCAGCCACGGCGGGGGAGTTCATCTTTGCAGAGCCAAAGTCCCATGACTTTGAAGGTAATTTTGCACGGGTCCGACTGAGGATTGATGTTACGAAACCGCTCAAGAATGCAGTTTCTTTGGTTGTCAAGAAGAAAGAGGCTGTCCAGAGGGTGATCTTCAGAGTGAAATACGAGCGCCTTCCAGATTGGTGTGCTGTCTGTGGGTACATGGGTCACCTCTACAAGGAGTGTGGCGATGGTGTACACCCCCCGAAAGCTCTTGTTTTCAAAGACCTAAAAGCTGCTTGGTTTAAAGGGCCGGGTAATGGACCAGGAGAAGGTCGCAGTTCAGCTGAAGGCCATGGATCTCGAGGAGGCCGTGGTAGAGGCCGAGCGGGTAGGGGGCGTGGTCGTGCACGCGGTCCAGCAGAGCATACTACCCATGAAGACCTGAATGGCGATGACAGCGAGCAACAGGACAGTGATGTATCCATGATGGAGGCCGACAGAAACAGAAAGAGAGGAGCCGGGCTCATTCCCTCGGGGTCAGCTCCCGGTGCAAGCAACCTTCTGCTATTGCCGGGCCCAAGTGATCCTCCACCCAGCCCTTCCTCAAAGCAGGAGCAGAAAAGGACCAAACCAAGCTCGGCGTCAAGTGAGAAAAACAACGGCAAGAACACAGCGGCAAACAAAATACCTGATGCGCGTTTGGCGGGCTCCCTAGTGGGGTCGCGCCTAGCGCAATGAGTTTCCTCTGTTGGAACTGCCGCGGGGCTGGCAAACCCGCGACAGTTCGAGAGCTTCGTGACTTAACGAAGCAGTTTGCCCCCTCTGTACTGTGTATCTTGGAAACTCAACTAGAGGGTTCTAGAGTCGAGAGTTTGGTTGGTTCATTAGGCTATAATAAAAGTTTTGCTGTCAGTAGTTCTGGCAGAAGTGGTGGATTAGGTATTTTTTGGAACGAAGAAATAAAGCTTGAGATTGTTGGTTATTCTCGGTATCATATAGATGTTGAAATTGATGAGCTGGCTGACATGAAAATAAGGGTCACCTTTGTTTACGGAGAAGCACAAGTTAACGAGCGATACAAAACGTGGGACATGCTCAGAGGAATTGTGGGGGCTAGTGACATACCATGGCTTGCCATTGGAGATTTCAATGAAGTGTTACATGCGTATGAGCATGACGGTGTGGGTAACAGGAGCCAAGCGCAGATGGACGCGTTTAGGGATGCCCTTGATACATGTGGTCTTACGGATATAGGCTATACGGGCACAGTTTGGACTTTTGAAAAAAAGGTAACCGGCGGCACGTATACAAGAGTGCGCCTAGACAGGGGAGTATCGAACCCAGCCTGGAGTATTGCTTTTCCCTCGGCGCAGGTTGAACACAAAACGGCAGCGACCAGCGACCACGTACCCATCTACGTGAACATCATGCATGGCGAGGCATGCAGGCGGGCCCCGAAGGCATTTAAGTATGAGGTTGCATGGGAGCGGGATACCACGCTAAAGCCTGCCATTGAGCGTGCTTGGTCCAATAGCGCAGGAGATTCTGTCGGCGCCCTAAGCGACAAACTGCGGTCGCTGTCCTCTGATTTGTCACACTGGGAAAGCACGAACTTTGGCAACGTTCGACGCGACATTCAGCGACTGAAACAGGAGCTACAGGAGATGTGGGAATCCCCAAACAGATTCGGTCCCACACATGTTGAATTAAAGATAATTGAGAGGCTCACAGAGTTGTATCATAGGGAAGAAATATTATGGCGTCAGCGTGCCCGTCTTGAATGGCTAATGCACGGGGACAAGAATACTTATTTCTTTCACCTCCGAGCAAGTCGCAGAAGAAGGAAGAATCAGATCAAAGAATTACAGAGGGCGGATGGGCAGATGACAGCTAACGTGAGCGAGATGGAAGACCTCACCAACAGTTTTTACCGAGATTTGTACACCACTGAGGGAGTGCAGAACATGGACCAGGTCCTCGATACAGTACCAACAGAAGTAACTGTAGAAATGAACGAGTCTCTGAATGCGCCGTATAGCAAAGATGAAGTTAAAAAAGCTCTCTTTCAGATGTACCCCACAAAGGCTCCTGGCCCAGATGGATTTCCGGCGCACTTTTTTCAGCACCACTGGGATCTGTGTGGGGATGATGTTACAAAGGCTGTACTAAGGATTGTAGAAGGGACAGAATCAGCGGAAAGCATCAATGACACTGTTTTGGTTCTTATCCCAAAGGTAAAAAACCCAAGGCTCCTATCTCAATTCCGCCCCATTAGCTTGTGCAATGTTTTGTATAAAATTGCTTCAAAGGTGATAGCAAATAGACTGAAAGAAGTACTGCCTGAGATTATATCAGAGGAACAGTCAGCCTTTGTTCCAGGGAGGCTGATTACAGATAACATTATAACTGCATATGAGTGCCTGCATTTCATGAAGAGAAACAAAGCAAAGAAACACTAGTCCTGCGCCCTCAAGCTCGATATGACGAAAGCTTATGATAGGGTGGAATGGCCATATCTTAGAGCTATAATGCTTAAGCTGGGTTTCAGTAACAGGTGGGTTGATATTGTTATGGGCCTGGTTACAACAGTTAGTTTCTTTGTCTTGTTCAATGGAAAGAAGCTACAACATTTCAAACCTTCGAGAGGGATCAGACAAGGGGACCCGATATCCCCATACTTGTTCTTGCTAGCAGCAGAGGGCCTTTCGTGCCTCTTAAAATCAAAAAGTGAGTCATCCAACTTAAGTGGTTTGCAGGTTGCTCCTACGGCACCACCTGTTAGCCACCATTTATTTGCTGATGACAGCCTGATGTTTATCAAGGCCAATAGTGTGGGAGCTAATGAGGTGCACCATGTTTTGAAGACCTATTGTCAGGCAACGGGACAGAGGATAAATCATGCAAAATCCTCTATATATTTCAGCAAGGGGGTTCCGGAATCTGTGAGACAAGAGATCAAAGAGATACTCCATGTTCCTAATGAGACACTAAATGAGAAATACCTGGGGATGCCTTCTGACGTAGGGAGCTCAAAAAACGGTGCTTTTAAGTACTTAAAAGATCGCCTATGGAGTAAGGTTCAGGGCTGGATTGAACGTACTATCTCCTCCGCAGGGAAGGAAGTGTTGGTAAAATCAGTGGCACAAGGAGTACCGGTTTTTTCTATGTCTTGCTTCAAGCTTCCGAGAGGGCTATGCGAACATCTGAACATGCTTATTAGGAAATTCTGGTGGGGCAGTAAGGAAGGCAAACGGAAGCCTCATTGGGTCTCCTGGAAAACTATGACGCAGCCCAAGAGCATGGGGGGCTTGGGCTTCAAAGACTTTGAGCTATTTAACTTAGCTATGTTGGCAAAACAGGCATGGAGGCTACTACAGAATCCAGAAACTCTGAGTGCACGTATTTTGAAGAGTTTATACTACCCACATTCGGATATCCTGACTGCTGAACTTGGGAATCATCCAAGCCAAGTGTGGAGGGCTATCATGGAGGGAAGGGATACACTGCGTCAGGGACTGATCAAACGGATTGGCAATGGAGAAACAACACATATTTGGGATCAGAACTGGCTACCCCGTGAGGGGATGTTCCGACCTCTGGGAAGCATAACTCAAAACCCACCCACTAGGGTATCTGAGCTAATCAGTGTCGCCATGGCATCATGGAACAAACAGCTGGTGCAACAACATCTTATGCCAATAGATGCACAAGTTGTTCTAGCAATCCCTCTCTGCACAAGAAATATCAGTGACTTTTGGGCTTGGTACTACGAGAAGCATGGAGTTTTTACCGTCAAGTCAGCTTACAGAATGCTCGTTCAAACCAAATTAAGAAGGGAAGCTTGGCTAGAAGGATCAGCGGGGCCATCTAATTCTATAGTTGAGGAGGGAGCCTGGAAGAAGCTATGGAGGACGGAGGTACCGGGAAAAATCCGAATGTTCTTATGGAGACTCTCGAAGCACTCCATTCCAACAAACGATGTCAGAGTAAGGAGGCACATGGCTGACTCCGACCAGTGCGGTCTTTGTGGTAACCGGGATTCGTGGCGTCACTCAATGCTAGAGTGCTCATCATCAAGGAGCGTTTGGGCACTCATGGATGAGGATATTACACATAAAATGACAGAGAGTACAGAACCAAGCGCGAGGGAGTGGCTGTTTACACTGATGCAGGTGCTCTCACACGATCAATTCGTCCTTGCAGCAGTTACATTGTGGTCTATATGGCATGCCCGTCGCAAAGCCATCCACGAATCCATTTTTCAGAGCCCCCATTCAACCTTCGGGTTCATCGGCCGGTTCATGGCAGAACTAGATACCATAAAGGCCAAGGAACCAGCGCGGAACAATGCACCACAGGCCGCGGCGCCCGTGCAGAGACGGCCGAAGAAATCACCTCCGGGATATTGCAAGATTCATGTTGATGCGGGAGTAATGGCAAGAAGAGGAGGCTCGGCAGCAGCTGTTTGCAGAGATGGAGATGGAAACTATTTGGGCAGTTCCGCGTTAGTGATCGAAGGAGTAGAAGATCCGGCTACACTTGAAGCTATAGCATGCCGGGAGGCAGTTTCCCTTGCGGAAGACTTGGGAATTCAGAGTTTTGTCATCGCATCAGTTTGCCAACAAGTAATCTCAGATATCAACAGGAGTTCATGCGGGACGTACGGAGCGATCATCGCCGAAGTAAAGATTAG
Source organism: Triticum dicoccoides (assembly GCF_002162155.2). NCBI lineage: Eukaryota > Viridiplantae > Streptophyta > Magnoliopsida > Poales > Poaceae > Triticum > Triticum dicoccoides. The sequence goes on from NC_041391.1 coordinate 714,613,620, forward strand.
AGCTTCTTTATTTCAATGTATTTTTTCCTTTGAGAGTCGTGCTGTGAATTATGAAGTACATAGTTTAGCCAAGTTTTCCCTCTCGAGAGGTCCAGGACGCCACGTCTGGTTTGGCGCTCCGCATGACCAGAGATGTATCCCACTTTGTGTGGAATTCACTGAATAAACTTGGTTTATCCCCTCAAAAAAACGTACACCCACCGAATCAGAAAAAATAGCGATTAACTGAAGGCCATCGAGGGACGACACGATCGTTG
>NC_041391.1:714614262-714629217 GCF_002162155.2 Triticum dicoccoides
CTCGCCCCCCCTCGTCCCCCCCTGAACAAGTCCCTGGACGTAGGACTTGTTATTGTGGTTCCAGAGGGCGCCGGCTGCTTCCGATGTGGTGTACTTGCCAAGCTTCAAGGTGGACAAGTTGGTGGCGCCGCCGACAGAGTGTGGTGTAGTGGCCGTCAAAGCCCAGCGGCGTGGCGTCCGGAAGGACACTCGTTTTGCCCTTGGTGAGCTTGAACCATTTCCCACCGGCATTGGTGAAGGCGAAGATGTAGACGTTGTCGCTGCGGATGGCCACCTTGGGCGCCGCGCCGCCCTTGCCTTTCAGCTCGACGTGGATCCATCTCGGCGGCGGCTTGTCGGCGCCGGTCTGCTTGGCGAGCACAGGCCGCTGTTTCCCCTTCTTCTCGCCCACCATGTCTGCATTAGGGCCGGGCAACTTGTTACGTAGAGTCGAGATGAACGTCGCGTACGAGTCCGACAAGACGTTGAACGTCACTACTTCTTGAGCCATGGCAGAGCCTGCAGTTCAAACTGAAAGGTAAATATGCATGCAGCTAGTTTCATCAAACCAGTATGTGATGAAATGCCACTGCTGTAATTTAATTTATCAAGTGAAGAACCGGGTAGATAACCAGTGTTGCGATCGCTGGCCGTTACGGTGTTGAGTGCACGAAATAGCAAGTGGGGGTGTGCGTGCTTAAGTACGCGTCGTGGATGCATGGCAACGGGTACGCACACTAGGTAACCAAGCTTATTAGCTTCAAGCTCCCATGACAAAAGAGTTCGTCGCAGGTCGACCTCCACGTACGTACGTCTCACTGGACATGGATGGGACTGAATTAATTAGTGCTGGTGACTACTTAATTGCATGACAGGCACCAACACCCGGCCGGATGTGCATGCATTTCAAATAGTAATTGCTTGCCTTCCATTCAATCTTTGCACGACGAGTATCATCGTAAATTAGTATCATGGATATGATACCGAATATTACCTTTGGAGGCCGAGCTCCATGGAGCTCGATTTTGAAAAATTCAAAATTCATCAAATTTCATATTTTCTATGTTTCAAAAATTCTGAAAAAAAACATAGATATACATGGAGGCATAATGCATGTATGTGTAAATTTTCACAATGAAATACGTTGAGATGAGTGTTGTGCAAAAAAGAAAAATGTGACGCATTTTAACACATGATACTATTTATCCTCCCAGGCCATGAATTTGTCTTGTTTTGTACAGGTCGCATTTCAATAGATTTCATCCTGAATTTTTAGACATATATACATTTCATCCTTGCATACTTGCATATTCTTTCAGATTTTTTTGAAATAGGAAAGTATGAATTTTGTTTTCTTCAAAAATTCCGGGTTCCATGGAGCCTGGCCTCCAAACATCCGTTCTCCATATGATACTACCTTTATGTTATATACTTCCTCCATCCACAAATAAGTATACATTTGCCATTTAAAATTTATCCACGAGAGAGTGTACTTCTATCTTCCCAATGCACTTTAAATTAAAAAAATGTTTCTCTCATCACACGGTAATCATGACTAATAACATTGAATATATGGTCTTCTTATTTTCTACATGCACTTGGCTCATTGGGGGTGGGATAATTAAAGAGGGTACAGATGCTGGTTTGCACCTTTCTAATATATTTTTCACTCCACTCTAATCTGTCCTAATTTTTTTATATGTACACTTATTCATCGACGGAGGGAGTAGTATCATAGGTTGGTATCATGTATGGAAAATACCCTTTGGAACATGGTGGTACCTACACCTGGTTACATATTTTATTTTTATTTTTTTTACAAAAAATCAAAACGTTCCAGAACTTTTTACCAACAAACTTGAGCTGTCACTTCTGCCATACAAAAATATTCTGCAACGAAATATTCATTGATAAAATTCTGACAAATATTCTCTTACAATAGCGTGAACGGCGTATATTGCGACAAATTTGTTTTTTTACATCCACGACAACATGAAAGTCATTTCTTAGCGAAAGTTTTTATACTAGTGCAAAAAAAATCTACTTTATTAGCAAAAAGTTTCTGATTTTTTGACTTTCTTACAAATTACAATTTTGTTTTTGAAATTCAGGTGCAATTACACCCGAGCCATACGTTCCCGTCCTATCATGTATGACCTTATTTGTTGTCAGGCATGACACATCACATCATTTAATATGATATAATATCGTATCATGATATTCAATTCTCTCTTTCTTCATTTAACTGTATGCCACCTCATCTAAATAGGGTAGTTGGCATGCATGATACTTCATATGATACTCCCACTACGACCAGGCTGATAGAATAGCATCGACCATTTATTCTCCTATTAGTTACTAACGATGATTTTCTTTTCCGACAAAGGAAGCTTTTATTAACTTAAAATGTAGCATCAAGTGGATACAAAGCATGAGGAGTAACGCCCGGCCTATGCATAACGAAGATGTACACAATAAAACTCCAAAAGACGGACAACAATAAAAATAAAAATAAACAAGAAACCGACATATCGGCAACAGTAGTCATATAGGACCGACACTATGCCTATGTCAAAGAAGGTGATCGACCGATCCAGAAATTATGTTGCCACCCATATTGTGTAAAAACCTCCTTGGCCACTCGCTCCAACTGCATACACATCACCCTGAACAGCGAACAACAGTTAGTACTCCATTCGTTATAGTGTAAACCACATAAGAAGTGAGTGTGTACAATGGAAATATCTTGCAAAGAAAAAATGTTCATGTTATTAAAAACAAAGTTATTTCTACATAGCTAACCGACCATAATAAGGCATAAACTTTTGATGGTTTCGTAGTAATTTCAAAAAATTTCCTACGCACACGCAAGATCATGTGATGCATAGCAACGAGGGGAGAGTGTTGTCTACGCACCCAACGCAGACCGACTGCGGAAGCGATGACACGACGTAGAGGAAGTAGTCGTACGTCTTCACGATCCAACCGATCAAGCACCGAAACTACGGCACCTCCGAGTTCGAGCACACGTTCAGCTCGATGACGTCCCCGGACTCCGATCCAGCAAAGTGTCGGGGAAGAGTTCCGTCAGCACGACGGCGTGGTGACGATCTTGATGAACTACAGCAGCAGGGCTTCGCCTAAACTCCGCTACAGTATTATCGAGGTATATGGTGGCAGGGGGCACCGCACACGGCTAAGGAATAGATCACGTGGATCAACTTGTGTGTTTAGAGGTGCCCCTGCCTCCGTATATAAAGGAGGAGAGGAGGGGAGGCTGGCCGGCCAAAGGGGGGAGGCGCAGGAGAGTCCTACTCCCTCTGGGAGTAGGATTCCCCCTCCAATCCTAGTCCAACTAGGATTCCTCGGAGGGGAAAAGAGGAGGAGGGGGCAGGCCACCTCTCCTAGTCCTAATAGGACTAGGGGAAGGGGGGGGGGCGTAGCCCATCTAGGGCAGCCCCTTCTCTTTTCCACTAAGGCCCACTATGGCCCATATAGCTCCCGGGGGGTTCCGGTAACCCTCCCGGTATTCCGGTAAAATCCCGATTTCACCCGGAACACTTCCGATATCCAAATATAGGCTTCCAATATATCAATCTTTACGTCTCGACCATTTCGAGACTCCTCGTCATGTCCGTGATCACATCCGGGACTCCGAACAACCTTCGGTACATCAAAATGCATAAACTCATAATATAAGTGTCATCGTAACCTTAAGCGTGCGGACCCTATGGGTTCGAGAACAATGTAGACATGACCGAGACATGTCTCTGGTCAATAACCAATAGCGGGACCTGGATGCCCATATTGGCTCCTACATATTCTACGAAGATCTTTATCGGTCAGACCGCATAACAACATACATTGTTCCCTTTGTCATCGGTATGTTACTTGCCCGAGATTCGATCGTCGGTATCCAATACCTAGTTCAATCTCATTATTGGCAAGTCTCTTTACTCGTTCCGTAATACATCATCTCACAACTAACATATTAGTTGCAGTGCTTGCAAGGCTTATGTGATGTGCATTACCGAGAGGGCCCAGAGATACCTCTGCGACAATCGGAGTGACAAATCCTAATCTCGAAATACGCCAACCCAACATCTACCTTTGGAGACACCTGTAATGCTCCTTTATAATCACCCAGTTACGTTGTGACGTTTGGTAGCACCCAAAGTGTTCCTCCGGCAAACGGGAGTTGCATAATCTCATAATCATAGGAACATGTATAAGTCATGAAGAAAGCAATAGCAACATACTAAACGATCAGGTGCTAAGCTAATGGAATGGGTCATGTCAATCAGATCATTCAACTAATGATGTGACCTCGTTAATCAAATAACAACTCTTTGTCCATGGTTAGGAAACATAACCATCTTTGATTAACGAGCTAGTCAAGTAGAGGCATACTAGTGACACTTTGTTTGTCTATGTATTCACACATGTATTATGTTTCCGGTTAATACAATTCTAGCATGAATAATAAACATTTATCATGATTATAAATAATAACTTTATTATTGCCTCTAGGGCATATTTCCTTCAGTCTCCCACTTGCACTAGAGTCAATAATCTAGATTACACTGTAATGAATCTAACACCCATGGAGCTTTGGTGCTGATCATGTTTTGCTCGTGGAAGAGGCTTAGTCAACGGGTCTGCAACATTCAGATCCGTATGTATCTTGCAAATCTCTATGTCTCCCACCTGGACTAGATCCCGGATGGAGTTGAAGCGTCTCTTGATGTGTTTGGTCCTTTTGTGAAATCTGGATTCCTTTGCCAAGGCAATTGCACCAGTATTGTCACAAAAGATTTTCATTGGACCGGATGCATTAGGTATGACACCTAGATCGGATATGAACTCCTTCATCCAGACTCCTTCGTTCGCTGCTTCCGAAGCAGCTATGTACTCCGCTTCACATGTAGATCCCGCTACGACGCTTTCTTTAGAACTGCACCAACTGACAGCTCCACTGTTTAATGTAAACACGTATCCGGTTTGCGATTTAGAATCGTCCGGATCAGTGTCAAAGCTTGCATCAACGTAACCTTTTACGGTGAGCTCTTTGTCACCTCCATATACGAGAAACATATCCTTAGTCCTTTTCAGGTATTTCAGGATGTTCTTGACCGCTGTCCAGTGATCCACTCCTGGATTACTTTGGTACCTCCCTGCTAAACTTATAGCAAGGCACACATCAGGTCTGGTACACAGCATTGCATACATGATAGAGCCTATGGCTGATGCATAGGGAACATCTTTCATATTCTCTCTATCTTCTGAAGTGGTCGGGCATTGAGTCTTACTCAACTTCACACCTTGTAATACAGGCAAGAATCCTTTCCTTGCTTGATCCATTTTGAATTTCTTCAAAATCTTGTCAAGGTATGTGCTTTGTGAAAGTCCAATTAAGCGTCTTGATCTATCTCTATAGATCTTAATGCCTAATATGTAAGCAGCTTCACCGAGGTCTTTCATTGAAAAACTTTTATTCAAGTATCCCTTTATGCTATCCAGAAATTCTATATCATTTCCAATCAGCAATATGTCATCCACATATAATATCAGAAATGCTACAGAGCTCCCACTCACTTTCTTGTAAATACAGGCTTCTCCGAAAGTCTGTATAAAACCAAATGCTTTGATCACACTATCAAAACGTTTATTCCAACTCCGAGATGCTTGCACCAGTCCATAAATGGATCGCTGGAGCTTGCACACTTTGTTAGCTCCCTTTGGATCGACAAAACCTTCCGGTTGCATCATATACAACTCTTCTTCCAGAAATCCATTTAGGAATGCAGTTTTGACATCCATCTGCCAAATTTCATAATCATAAAATGCGGCAATTGCTAACATGATTCGGACGGACTTAAGCATCGCTACGGGTGAGAAGGTCTCATCGTAGTCAATCCCTTGAACTTGCCGAAAACATTTTGCGACAAGTCGAGCTTTGTAGACAGTAACATTACCATCAGCGTCAATCTTCTTCTTAAAAATCCATTTATTCTCAATTGCTTGCTGATCATCGGGCAAGTCAACCAAAGTCCATACTTTGTTCTAATACATGGATCCCATCTCAGATTTCATGGCTTCAAGCCACTTTGTGGAATCTGGGCTCACCATCGCTTCTTCATAGTTCGTAGGTTCATCATGATCTAGTATCATGACTTCCAGAATAGGATTACCGTACCATTCTGGTGCGGATCTTACTCTGGTTGATCTACGAGGTTCAGCAGTATCTTGATCTGAAGTTTCATGATCATTATCATTGGCTTCCTCACTAACTGGTGTAGGTGTCACTGAAACAGTTTTCTGTGATGAACTACTTTCCAGTAAAGGAGCAGGTACAGTTACCTCGTCAAGTTCTACTTTCCTCCCACTCACTTCTTTCGAGAGAAACTCCTTCTCTAGAAAGGATCCATTCTTAGCAACGAATGTCTTGCCTTCGGATCTGTGATAGAAGGTGTACCCAATAGTCTCCTTTGGGTATCCTATGAAGACACATTTCTCCGATTTGGGTTCGAGCTTATCAGGTTGAAGCTTTTTCACATAAGCATCGCAGCCCCAAACTTTAAGAAACGACAACTTTGGTTTCTTGCTAAACCACAGTTCGTAAGGCGTCGTCTCAACGGATTTTGATGGTGCCCTATTTAACGTGAATGCGGCCGTCTCTAAAGCATATCCCCAAAATGATAGCGGTAAATCAGTAAGAGACATCATAGATCGCACCATATCTAGTAAAGTACGATTACGACGTTCGGACACACCATTACGCTATGGTGTTCCGGGTGGCGTGAGTTGCGAAACTATTCCATAGTTTTTCAAATGTACACCAAACTCGTAACTCAAATATTCTCCTCCACGATCAGATCGTAGAAACTTTATTTTCTTGTTACGATGATTTTCAACTTCACTCTGAAATTCTTTGAACTTTTCAAATGTTTCAGACTTATGTTTCATTAAGTAGATATATCCATATCTGCTTAAATCATCTGTGAAGGTGAGAAAATAACGATATCCGCCACGAGCCTCAATATTCATCGGACCACATACATCGGTATGTATGATTTCCAACAAATCTGTTGCTCTCTCCATAGTACCGGAGAGCGGTGTTTTAGTCATCTTGCCCATGAGGCACGGTTCGCAAGTACCAAGTGATTCATAATCAAGTGGTTCCAAAAGTCCATCAGTATGGAGTTTCTTCATGCGCTTTATACCGATATGACCTAAACGACAGTGCCACAAATAAGTTGCACTTTCATTATCAACTCTGCATCTTTTGGCTTCAACATTATGAATATGTGTATTACTACTATCGAGATTCAATAAGAATAGACCACTCTTCAAGGGTGCATGACCATAAAAGATATTACTCATATAAATAGAACAACCATTATTCTCTGATTTAAATGAATAACCGTCTCGCATTAAACAAGATCCAGATATAATGTTCATGCTCAACGCTGGCACCAAATAACAATTATTTAGGTCTAATATTAATCCCGAAGGTAGATGTAGAGGTAGCGTGCCGACCGCGATCACATCAACTTTGGAACCATTTCCCACGCGCATCGTCACCTCGTCCTTTGCCAGTGCCCGCTTATTCCGTAGTCCCTGTTTCGAGTTGCAAATATTAGCAACAGAACCAGTATCAAATACCCAGGTGCTACTGCGAGCTCTAGTAAGGTACACATCAATAACATGTATATCACATATACCTTTGTTCACCTTGCCATCCTTCTTATCCGCCAAATACTTGGGGCAGTTCCGCTTCCAGTGACCAGTCTGCTTGCAGTAGAAGCACTCAGTTTCAGGCTTAGGTCGAGACTTGGGTTTCTTCTCTTGAGCAGCAACTTGCTTGCCGTTCTTCTTGAAGTTCCCTTTCTTCTTTCCTTTGCCCTTTTTCTTGAAACTAGTGGTCTTGTTAACCATCAACACTTGATGCTCCTTCTTGATTTCTACCTCCGCAGCTTTCAGCATTGCGAAGAGCTCGGGAATAGTCTTGTTCATCCCTTGCATATTATAGTTCATCACAAAGCTCTTGTAGCTTGATGGCAGTGATTGGAGAATTCTGTCAATGACGCAATCATCCGGAAGATTAACTCCCAATTGAATCAAGTGATTATTATAGCCAGACATTTTGAGTATATGCTCACTGACAGAACTGTTCTCCTCCATCTTGCAGCTATAGAACTTATTGGAGACTTCATATCTCTCAATCCGGGCATTTGCTTGAAATATTAACTTCAACTCCTGGAACATCTCATATGCTCCATGACGTTCAAAACGTCGTTGAAGTCCCGATTCTAAGTCTTAAAGCATGGCACACTGAACTATCGAGTAGTCATCAGCTTTGCTCTGCCAGACATTCATAACATCTGGTGTTGCTCCAGCAGCAGGCCTGGCACCCAGCGGTGCTTCCAGGACGTAATTCTTCTGTGCAGCAATGAGGATAATCCTCAAGTTACGGACCCAGTCCGTGTAATTGCTACCATCATCTTTCAACTTTGCTTTCTCAAGGAACGCATTAAAATTCAACGGAACAACAGCACGAGCCATCTATCTACAATCAACATAAACAAGCAAGATACTATCAGGTACTAAGTTCATGATAAATTTAAGTTCAATTAATCATATTACTTAAGAACTCCCACTTAGATAGACATCCCTCTAATCCTCTAAGTGATTACGTGATCCAAATCAACTAAACCATGACCGATCATCACGTGAGATGGAGTAGTTTTCAATGGTGAACATCGTTATGTTGATCATATCTACTATATGATTCATGCTCGACCTTTCGGTCTCCATGTTCCGAGGCCATATCTGCATATGCTAGGCTCATCAAGTTTAACCTGAGTATTCTGCGTGTGCAAAACTGGCTTGCACCCGTTGTAGATGGACGTAGAGCTTATCACACCCGATCATCACGTGGTGTCTGGGCACGACGAACTTTGGCAACGGTGCATACTCAGGGAGAACACTTCTTGATAATTTAGTGAGAGATCATCTTATAATGCTACCGTCAATCAAAGCAAGATAAGATGCATAAAAGGATAAACATCACATGCAATCAATATAAGTGATTTGATATGGCCATCATCATCTTGTGCTTGTGATCTCCATTTCCGAAGCACCGTCATGATCACCATCGTCACCGGCGCGACACCTTGATCTCCATCGTAGCATCGTTGTCGTCTCGCCAATCTTATGCTTCCACGACTATCACTACCGTTTAGTAATAAAGTAAAGCATTACATCGCGATTGCATTGCATACAATAAAGCGACAACCATATGGCTCCTGCCAGTTGCCGATAACTCGGTTACAAAACATGATCATCTCATACAATAAAATTCAGCATCATGCCTTGACCATATCACATCACAACATGCCCTGCAAAAACAAGTTAGACGTCCTCTACTTTGTTGTTGCATGTTTTACGTGGCTGCTATGGGCTTAAGTAAGAACCAATCTCACCTACGCATCAAAACCACAACGATAGTTTGTCAAATAGACTCCGTTTTAACCTTCTCAAGGACCGGGCGTAGCCAAACTCGGTTCAACTAAAGTTGGAGAGACAGTCGCCCGCAAGCCATCTATGTGCAAAGCACATCGAGGGAACCGGTCTCGCGTAAGCGTACACGTAAGGTTGGTCCGGGTCGTCTCGTCCAACAATACCGCCGAACCAAAGTATGACATGCTGGTAGGCAGTATGACTTGTATCGTCCACAACTCACTTGTGTTCTACTCGTGCATATAACATCAACATAAATAACCTAGGCTCTGATACCACTGATCGGTTTCGTAGTAATTTCAAAAAATTTCCTACGCACACGCAAGATCATGTGATGCATAGCAACGAGGGGAGAGTGTTGTCTACGTACCCAACGCAGAGCGACTGCGGAAGCGATGACACGACGTAGAGGAAGTAGTCGTACGTCTTCACGATCCAACCGATCAAACACCGAAACTGCGGCACCTTAGAGTTCGAGCATACGTTCAGCTCGATGACGATCCCCGGACTCCGATCCAGCAAAGTGTCGGGGAAGAGTTCCGTCAGCACGACGGCGTGGTGACGATCTTGATGAACTACAGCAGCAGGGCTTCGCCTAAACTCCGCTACAGTATTATCGAGGTATATGGTGGCAGGGGGCACCGCACACGGCTAAGGAATAGATCACGTGGATCAACTTGTGTGTTTAGAGGTGCCCCTGCCTCCGTATATAAAGGAGGAGAGGAGGGGAGGCTGGCCGGCCAAAGGGGGGAGGCGCAGGAGAGTCCTACTCCCTCTGGGAGTAGGATTCCCCCTCCAATCCTAGTCCAACTAGGATTCCTCGGAGGGGAAAAGAGGAGGAGGGGGCCGGCCACCTCTCCTAGTCCTAATAGGACTAGGGGAAGTGGGGGGGGGGGCGCAGCCCATCTAGGGCAGCCCCTTCTCTTTTCCACTAAGGCCCACTATGGCCCATATAGCTCCCGGGGAGTTCCGGTAACCCTCCTGGTATTCCGGTAAAATCCCGATTTCACCCGGAACACTTCCGATATCCAAATATAGGCTTCCAATATATCAATCTTTACGTCTCGACCATTTCGAGACTCCTCGTCATGTCCGTGATCACATCCGGACTCCGAACAACCTTCGGTACATCAAAATGCATAAACTCATAATATAACTGTCATCGTAACCTTAAGCGTGCGGACCCTACGGGTTCGAGAACAATGTAGACATGACCGAGACATGTATCTGGTCAATAACCAATAGCGGGACCTGGATGCCCATATTGGCTCCTACATATTCTACGAAGATCTTTATCGGTCAGACCGCATAACAACATACGTTGTTCCCTTTGTCATCGGTATGTTACTTGCCCGAGATTCGATCGTCGGTATTCAATACCTAGTTCAATCTTGTTACTGGCAAGTCTCTTTACTCGTTCCGTAATACATCATCTCACAACTAACATATTAGTTGCAGTGCTTGCAAGGCTTATGTGATGTGCATTACCGAGAGGGCCCAGAGATACCTCTGCGACAATCGGAGTGACAAATCCTAATCTCGAAATACGCCAACCCAACATCTACCTTTGGAGACACCTGTAATGCTCCTTTATAATCACCCAGTTACGTTGTGACGTTTGGTAGCACCCAAAGTGTTCCTCCGGCAAACGGGAGTTGCATAATCTCATAGTCATAGGAACATGTATAAGTCATGAAGAAAGCAATAGCAACATACTAAATGATCAGGTGCTAAGCTAATGGAATGGGTCATGTCAATCAGATCATTCAACTAATGATGTGACCTCGTTAATCAAATTACAACTCTTTGTCCATGGTTAGGAAACATAACCATCTTTGATTAACGAGCTAGTCAAGTAGAGGCATACTAGCGACACTTTGTTTGTCTATGTATTCACACATGTATTATGTTTCCGGTTAATACAATTCTAGCATGAATAATAAACATTTATCATGATTATAAATAATAACTTTATTATTGCCTCTAGGGCATATTTCCTTCAACTTTCACCCTTAATAACGTTATAAACCTACTTGGAATACCGTCCAACCAATGAAAAAAATATTGGCAACACTTGTGGGCGGATATAAATTGGATACTATTTGGATGATTAACCATGTAATACACGCAACCTTGCACTGGAAAAAGAAGTGTTTGTTGATTGTCTCGTTGTGAGTATAAAAACTACACTTCTTACTTGCCCATTGCGATGGACGAGGTGGTCTTTTGTTAGCACACCTCTCCTCCAAAGATGCCACATGAAAATTTTAAACTTTAGTGGAATCTTCGACTTCCAAATTTTCTTGTTATTATCCAATGGGACCTCCGAATGCGTGAGCGCACGGTACATAGAGTCGACTGTGAATAACCTACATGTAGTGAGGTTCTAGCAAAACGCATCATGTCCTTATGTCAGGTTAATTGAATCCAATCTGGATAAAAGATTTTGCCATGACATAAGATGGGGGCCGATCAAATCTTACATGGAAGAAATATCCGACGGGGATGATATCAGGACATGTGCAAGAGTATCATTCTTACCGGGAACAATGCGGTACTAAGCTGGATATTATTCTCGGAGGCTGACATTGCTAGCCAGTTGTCCTTCCAAAAAAGAATATCCGACCCGTCATTTATCATGAAGGATCAAAAATAGAAAATATGCTTCTTTACCGCCATTAGACCAGCCCAAAATTTCGATTCACCAGGTTTTTAATAGGCCTGAGACAAAACCTTTTAGCCTAGATACTTATTGCACAAGAGGGTTTGCCAAACGCCATCCTTATTAAGTAGTTTGAACAACCATTTACTAAGTGAGGCATCATTCTTGACCTGCAGGTCATGGATGCCAAGGCCATCTTGGTCTTTCGGTCTACAAACCATACTCCATTTGACCATCATGTACTTTTTGTTTTCACTGTCTCCTTGCCAAAAGAATCTCTATATAAAATAATCCAGCCTTCCAAGGCCCCTTTTGGGATTTGAAAAAAAAAGCATATAGAGAAATCATATTAGTGAGGACTAAATTGATCAAGACTAGCCATCCTCCAACAGAGAGCAACTTGCCTTTCCAACTACTCACCCATTAATCTAAGCGCTCCTCTATATGTTTCCACTCCACATTTGTGAGACGTCGATAATCAATCGGTATTCCCAAATATTTAATTGGGAATTGGCCTTGTGCACAACCAAACAAGTGAGTGTAATCGGCCACCGCCTCACTAGCTTCTCCAAAGCAAAACACTTCACTTTTATAGAAATTAATTTTAAGGCCCAATGTTTGCTCAAACACTGAAAGCAATAGTTTCAGGTTTCGAGGCTTGTCAATATCATGTTCCATAAACAAAATATCATCGACATATTGCAGAGTAGAGAGGCCACCATCCACAAGATGTGGCACTACTCCTGCAATCTGACCGTCCTGCTTGGCATGAACAATCAGAATAGCCAATAGTAATATTAAATAACATTTTAGACATGGGGTCACCCTGGCGTATTCATTTTTTGTCTAAAAGTAATGACCTACATCATCATTGACCCAGATAGTCACACTACCTCGAGTGACAGAAATTTTGGATTCACTTGTGCCATTTATCAGAGAATCCTTTCATCCTCAGGGCCAATTGAAGAAATGACCATTTGACCTGATCATATGCCTTTTTAAAGTCCATATTTAGAACTACACCACTCATGTTTTTTGGTGTCTCTCGTGAACGGTCTCACGTAGGATTACTACTCCGTCGAGTATATTTGTTCCTTGCATGAAAGTCGTTTGAGATGGCCGTGCAACATGATCAGCAGCCGTGTATGTGACGCCCCCGATTCAATCGTACACTAATCATGCATGCAAATGTGTACGATCAAGATCAGGGACTCACGGGAAGATATCACAACACAACTCTAAAACATAAATAAGTCATACAAGCATCATAATACAAGCCAGGGGCCTCGAGGGTTCGAATACAAGTGCTCGATCATAGACGAGTCAGCAGAAGCAACAATATCTGAGTACAGACATAAGTTAAACAAGCTTGCCTTAAGAAGGCTAGCACAAACGGGGATACAATCGAAAGAGGCGCAGGCCTCCTGCCTGGGATCCTCCTAACTACTCCTGGTCGTCGTCAGCAGGCAACACGTAGTAGTAGGCACCTCCAGTGTAGTAGTCGTCATCGACGGTGGCGTCTGGCTCCTGGGCTCCATCGTCTGGTCGTAGCAACCGGGTAAAGAAAGGGGGAAAAGGGGGAACAAGGCAACCGTGAGTACTCATCCAAAGTACTCGCAAGCAAGGAGCTACACTACATATGCATGGATATATGTGTAAAGGGCCATATCAGTGGACTGAACTGTAGAAAGCCAGAATAAGAGGGGGATAGCTAGTCTTATCGACGACTATGCTTCTGGTCACCTCCGTCTTGCAGCATGTAGAAGAGAGTAGACTGAAGTCCTCCAAGTAGCATCGCATAGCATAATCCTACCCGGCGATCCTCTCCTCGTAGCCCTGTTAGAGAGCGACCACCGGGTTGTATCTGGCACTTGGAAGGGTGTGTTTTATTAAGTATCCGGTTCTAGTTGTCATAAGGTCAAGGTACAACTCCGGGTCGTCCTTTTACCAAGGGACACGGCTATTCGAATAGATTAACTTCCCTGCAGGGGTGCACTACATAACCCAACACGCTTGATCCCATTTGGCCGGACACACTTTTCTGGGTCATGCCCGGCCGCGGAAGATCAACACGTCGCAGCCCCACCTAGGCACAACAGAGAGGCCAGCACGCCGGTCTAAACCTAAGCGCACAGGGGTCTGGGCCCATCGCCCAATGCACACCTGCACGTTGCGAACGCCGCCGGAAGCAGACCTAGCAACCTCCAGTACAACGGAAGTCACGTCACGCGGTCCAATCTGGCGCGCGCCGCTCAGTCGCTGACGTCACGAAGGCTTCGGCTGATACCACGACATTGGGATACCCATAACTACTCCCACGTAGATGGTTAGTGCGTATAGACCAAATGGCCAGACTCAGATTAAATACCCAGATCTCGTTAAGCGTGTTAAGTATCCGTGAACGCCGAACAGGGCCAGGCCCACCACTCCCAGGTAGTCTCAACCTGCCCTGTCGCTCCGCCATAAAGATCCATCTAGAGGGCCGTCGGGACAAAGGTCCTTTCAGCCCCCAATCCGTGAATCACTCGCGGGTACTCCTCGAGCCGACCCGTCTTTAGTCACCACATGTATCATGTATAAAGTATGTAGTATATACCCGTGATCACCTCCCGAGTGATCACGGCCCGATAGTATAGCACAGCAGACGGACAAGAATGTAGGGCCACTGATGGAAATACTAGCATCCTATACTAAGCAAGTAGGATTGCAGGTAAAGGTATCAACAGCAGTATCAAAGACAGGCTATGCATCAGGATAGGAATAACGAAAGCAGTAACATGCTACACTACTCT
>NC_041391.1:714629336-714630874 GCF_002162155.2 Triticum dicoccoides
AGAATAGGCGATATCTGGTGATCAAGGGGGGGGGGCTTGCCTGGTTGCTCAGACAAGGAGGGGTCGTCGGTGACGTAGTCGACCACAGGGGCATCAGCATCGGTCTCGGAGTCTACCGGAAAGGAGTAACGGAGGGGGAACACAATAAATAACAGAGCAATCAAATGTAACACAAAGCAAGACGCGGCAATACGTTGTGCTAGGGGTGACCTAACGTAGGGATATGCGATACCGGTGAAGGGGGAAATATCCGGGAAAATATCCCCGGTGTTTTGTGTTTTTGGGCAGAGGAGCCGGAGGGGGAAAGTTTCGAGTTCGATAGGTTAGGGATGCGTGGCAGACGAACGGGCTGCGTATCCAGATTCGTCTCGTCGTTCTGAGCAACTTTATGTACAAAGTGTTTCCATCCGAGCTACGATTTATTTTATATGATTTTAAAAGATTTAAATTAATTTTAGAATTTATTTAATTTAATCTAAACCAACATTATCCAGAATAGTGCTTGCTGACGTCATCATGACGTCAGCAGTTGACCTGGTCAACTTGACAAGTGGGTCCCGCATGTCATGGTCTAACTAACTAACTAACTGTTTAGTTAGATTAATTAGCAGGTTAATTTTGTTTAATAGTTAGTTAACAGAATTAATTAAGTTAATTAATTAATTAATTATTATTTATTTATTTATTATATTTTTTAAAATCTTTTTTTAACCGTTCTGTGGGCGGGGCCCTCCTGTCATTGGCCCGTAGGGAAGCCTAGTGGGTTTGCGGGCGTTGGGTGCGGGCGTTTGCGCACCCGCACGGAGGCGACAGAGGGCACCAGGTCACGGGCGAGGGGGGGCGCCGCCCAGCGCCGCGGTGCGCCGGCGGCCACGGCACCGGCAGGAGGCCAGAGCGGCGCGAAGGCAGAGGGAGGTAGTGGCGGCGGCGCTAGCAGCAGCAGAGGAGCGGCAGAGGCAGCGGTAGTGAGCAGGGGGAGCAGCAAGGCAGCAGAGGCGAGCGAGTGGCTGCTGTAGGGACGAGCGGGAGGCGCGGCGTGGACGCGTGCGCCAGGGGGGTAGCGAGGCAGTGCAGAAGCAGCACAGGAGCGGGGCGAGCGCGTCGGGGAAGTAGCAGGGGGCACGGCGGTCGCGAGCGGAGGGGGCACGGCGGTCGCGAGCGGAGGCGGCCGGGACGTGCCGGCCACAGCAGACGGGGTGCGCGGGGCAACGACCGTCAGGGTGGTGCGCGTGGTGAGCGCGTCAGGGGCACGGAGCAGTGGAGGCTCGAGCGCGGCAGTGGTGGCGTCCTACGGCGACGGGAGCGGAGGAGAAGGGGAAAATGGAGGAGGGGCTCATAGGAAGTTGTAGGGAGGTGGCAGTGGGCTCGAGGTGGCCGGAGTCCATGACGACGAGGCAAACGGCGTCGGGGACGAAGAGGTCGTGGAGGTCCGGCGACGGAGTGGACGGCGGCGTCGGACGCGGGGCGGGGCGTGGCGATGCCGGTGAAGTCGGTGGGGCGGGGTCGACGCGACAGGGAGACGGGGACGGGGCGCCGTG
>NC_041391.1:714631219-714646609 GCF_002162155.2 Triticum dicoccoides
GATTGGATCTGGAGGGGGGAACGACGTGGGGGGAGGAGTGAGGGTGGTTGGGTTAGGGTTTGACCAGGGGTGGGGGTTATGGGGGGAATTGGGTGGCCTGCTGGGCCTTTGCCGAGTTGGGCTGGTCGGCCCAAAGGCATGCTGGGTCGAGCCCCAGTTCGGGGGAGGGGCTCTTTTTCTCTTTTACTTTTCTCTTAATTTTCTTTTTTTACTTATTTTCTTTTCACTGTTTTCTATTTATTTTAGCTGCCAAATGATTTTTGTTAACTATGAAACTTTGCACATAATTCCTAGTCAACACTATAAGGCTGCATAAAAAGTTTGAGGCCAATTGGAACTGTTCAAATTTATAGTTGAATTAAAATGCTTTTATTTAATCTCGTTGTTCCACTAAATTAATCCCATGGGAATTATGGGAAACCAAATGAGGCTGGTTCCAACATGTTCATTACTTAGTTAATATTTGCCGCCCATCGAACATTTTTATTTGATAGTTTGAAGAAATAATAATTTGGCTTGTTATCTGAACTTTGAATTTAACTCGGTTTTGGAATAACGCGAGATTAACAACAGTGATCGAAGTGACGTGGCATCATTCGCAAAGAATTACTGTAGCTTAATTACCCAGGCGTCACAGTGTAGGACATATTAGTAGCCACCATGGTGAAAATCTTGAAGTACAGAGAAGACATTCATTGCATTTTTTTTACCTACAGTAACACAATAGGCAATACTACCACGAATGTTGATCAAACCTAGATAATCCACCCAGCATGGGCATGTGGATTGTAACCCCGTGGCAAGGTAGTCCCGAAAATTTACATACTCCCCTCGATCCAAATTAATTGACACAACATCTATACAATCAATTGTTGAGACCACAAGTGAGAAAATATTGTAGTGTTAAGCCAGACTCTGTCCCTAAATCCTGGCTAAAACCCCAAACAAAGTAGATGCAAAATAAGATATTAGGCTCATAAAGTGTCGGTTCGACTTTAGAGATGTCCAATGAAAACTAGAACAATCATCAAATGGCGCTAACTATCTCGAGATAATAATGCTAGTATGCTACTATCAATAGCTTGTTCATACTTAGTAGAAAGATATGCCTAAACTTTCTGTCAGAAGGCAAGGCCCCTCCGTGCCGGCGAGAGGCGGGACTGGCGTGGTGGCGGTGGTGGTCCAGTCGGAAGGCCGACGGATATTCGGTGGACCTTGGCCTGGCATGACTGTTCTGGCGGCAGGCGGCGCCAGATCTGGCTGCTCTCATCCGGCCTTGGTCGGTGGGCTTCTCTCCTGCCGGTTCCTGGCGGTGCGGGCGTGATTGTCGGGACCCTGGCCGTGGGTGAAGCGGATGGAGGATATCCAGATAGAGGGAAACCCCTTGGTCAGCCCCGGCCGGCCGCGCCGACGACGGCACTCAAGGGCACCGCTTTTCTTCTTGGAGACGTCGGTCTATGTCTGCTCCTTCGTTCCCCATCCCTGCCTCACGGGAGAAAACCCTAACTCCGGTGGGCGGTGCCGGTGTCCTTGACGCTGTGACCTTCCTGAAGGCGTCACCTTGAGGGTTGAGTGGTGGTGGGCACTGTGTGGGTTCTTGACGGTTGCTGGTGATGGGCACTGCTTCGAGGAAAACCCTAGGATCTGGTCTTCCAGATCGGA
Source organism: Triticum dicoccoides (assembly GCF_002162155.2). Classification (NCBI taxonomy): domain Eukaryota; kingdom Viridiplantae; phylum Streptophyta; class Magnoliopsida; order Poales; family Poaceae; genus Triticum; species Triticum dicoccoides. The sequence goes on from NC_041391.1 coordinate 714,632,882, forward strand.
CGATGGCGATACTGCGGTGCCATTTCTCTTCTGGGAGCATCGTTTGTGGAGCGGCGCTGGAAGACAGAGGCAGGAGGTGGAGCGGCTCCGTCTTGCACGGAGCTTTGGTGGAGCTGTCAAGTCATGCCTGGCTGACAGGTGCTATGGTGAGTCATGCCTGGTTGGCAGGTGCTACGCACGACAGATCTTCCAGAGACTTCGCGTTTGGACGGATGAGCTCGGGGCGGTGGTGCCGTTGGGTGCCATGGTGGCGTCAACGGATGTACAGACTGGCAAAGATGATGCAGATCTCTCTTCTGAAGATGGGTCAATGGTCTGATGAAGATAGCGGCTGCTAAAACGTGTGCATGTGGTATGCGATTTAGGTCTGCTGCACCGGCTGTTAGTCCCGGTACGTTATGTGGATGGATCGGCAACGACGCCGGTTTTATGTTGATGGATCGAATTTGTAGGTGTAAATAATGGTTTTGGGTGATTTGATATATGTTTTTGTCAGAACTTTGTGGAGTAATTAATAAAAATGGCTGCATGCATCGCTAGATGCAGAGACCGAGGGTTTAACCTCCTTTAAAAAAAATCTTTCAGAAGAATAGTTCATGAATCACACGAATCAATATTTAGTCCAACTTAAGTATACGCCATGGATGCAAGGCAACACGTACACACACTAGGCGCAAAGCTTCAAGCTCCGCTGAGAAAGTCGTAGTAGGACGCCCTCGACGTACTGCCACCGGTGCCATGTTATTACAGCTGGATTGACAGAATTATTGCTGGTGACAACTTAATTGCATGACAGGTGCCCGACACCTGCCCGGATATGCATGCATCTCCAATAATTTTTTGCCTTCCATCCAATGGTTCCATGACAAAATGTTGCCAATCACATTCTTCAAGTTACTGTTGATGTACAAAGAGCATAATGATTTCATTTTTAATCAGCAACAACATATGGGTACTACCTCCGTCCACATGCATAGGGCGTGCGTGTGCTCTAGGTCGGCAATTTGACCAACCAAATATAAATCTTAATCCAAAAAAGGCTAGGGTTTCTCTGCCTCCCGCAGGGTGTCGTTGCTGGTCTGTCTCTTCTCTGGTGGCCTCAATGCCATGGAGGCACGGTGGATCCCGGCCCTTGCCGGAAGGAAGGTCCCATTTTTAGATATGTTTTTTGAGTTTTGTTAGGGTTTGTATCCTGCTCAGGAAGATGAGATGGTGGCAGCTCTTTGAAGTAAAATAAGATTCTCCCCGCCTAGCCCCCATCTCGGTGATGCTCTAGCATCGTCGGTGGACGTGTGAAGGTGTGTCTCCGGCGGATCTATCTTTGGTTAATTTGCTCGGATTTGTTTGTCGTTCATCTACATTCGTGTGTCTTCAGGTTGGATCCTTCCGATCTACGCTCATTGGCAGCGATTGCTATTGTGGTCTGTCTACTATAACAAGTTTTTCCCGGCTCCGACTAGGAAGGGGCGATGATAGCGGCGTGTCTTCGGCCTGCTTAAGTGCTTGTAGTCGTCGCTAGATGGTCTAGGAATCTGGATGTAATTTTTATCATTTCTAGTATTCGTTGTATTGCCACAATTAAAAATGAATAGATCCAAAGTTTTCTAATAAATAAATAAATATGTATTATATGTGATTTTTTTTGATATATTTAGAAACTTCATCTATAGGTAAATCAAATGTAATGCTTTGATGATATATAACACATGAGGAAGCATGCACATGTCCTATGCACCGGACGGAAGAAGTACTATGATTGCTGACCAGGAATGGATAATCTGTTGAGAAAATGCATGTGGATCGTAACCGTGGAGCGAGGAAGTCTGAAGAGTTCACATAATGGAATTAATCTTGAGACCTCACATTGAGAACTACCCGCTTCCCGAATATAAGTATTTTAGATATTTCAATGCGAACTACTCCCTCCGTTTCTAAATATTTGTCTTTCTAGAGATTTCAACAAATGACTACATACGGAGCAAAATTAATGAATCCACACTCTAAAATATGTCCATATACATTCGTATGTGAGATAGTCCATTTGAAATCTCTAAAAAGACAAATATTAAAAAACGGAGGAAGTACAGTGAATGCATCTACACTCTAAAATATGTATATACATCCGTATATAGTTTTAATTGAAATATTTAAAAGGACTTATATTTAGGAACGGAGGAAGTACAAGTAAAAAATTGTTTAGTGTTGAGTCATGGCCACCATCCCCTAAAGCCCAGCAGACTGCCCAAATAAATTAGCACATGCTCACGAGGATGCAAACTATGGTTACAAAATCAGTTCGAATCAGACTTCAGAATAGCTACTACTCCCTCCATCCGGAAATACCTGTTGAAGGAATAAATGTATTTAGACATATTTTAGTTCTAGATACACCCAATTTTATCCATTTTTGCGACAAGTAATTTCGGATGGAGGGAGTAATTTTTTTGAATCCGAAGATATCCAAGGGAAACTTGAACAATTTTAGAATGGCGCTGAACCTATGAGGTAACAATGGCTTCTCTGATTGGCTTGCTCATACTTAGATAGATATGCCTAAACTTTCACTCGGAATCATAGTCCACGACCATGAGTCACACGATTCAATATTTTGCACAATTGTTTTCTTATTAAGCGCAACATTGTGTCTAATTGACTGAAGAATTATTTGTGACCGTGACAACTCGCATGAAAGCCACCCGACACCCGAGTACCTTCCCGGATATGCATGCATCTCCAATAATTGCTTCCCTTCGAATCCAATTGTTCCATGAAAAAATGTTATCGATCACATTCTCCAAGTTAATGTTGAAGTACAAGAGCACATTGATCGGATTTTTGACCAGCACCAACACATGGGATACTATAATTGGCTTGTTCTTACATACATAGATACGCCTAAACTTTTTCACTCACAAGCATAGTCTATGAGTCACACAACTCAATACTTTGTCCAATTGCTTTCTTATTGAACGGCAATATTTTGTCCAATTGACTGAAAAATTGCTGGTGATCGTGACAACTTGCATTAAAGGAACCCGACATCAGAGTACCTGCCACGATATCCATCTATCTCCAATAATTGCTTGTCTTCCATCCAATTGCTCCATGAAAAAATGTTATTGATCTCATTCTCCAAGTTACTATAGAAAGCACATGGCTTTCAATTTTGACAAGCAACAACACATGTGTACTATAATTACTGATTTTTTTTAAAGGAGGAAGATCCCCGGCCTCTGCATCTGGACGATGTATGCAGCCACTTTATTAATTATGCACGAAAGACCTTACAAAGTAATACAACAGTAAAACTGAAGCCACCGTCTAGGCAACATCTATCGCTACTCCTATCCAGTTAATGACGGATGCTAATAGTCTGAGTCTAATACCAAACAGACCTTGCAGCCAAACCTAAAATCTAAGACCTGAGACCCCAACTAGGACGCCTGTCGGGTATGGGGTGTTAGGTCGATCTCTCTCCCGTTCGAGCCCAACAGGTCGAACGGGCCCTTGCATCGCACCCTGATCGGGGGCGCCCAACCAAACCATGGTTGGTGGCCCCCTGTGGCCCGTGCTATATAAACGGAGGTGGGGGCCGGGGCACGAGTTACGAGGTTAATCGCTGCCACAAACCCCACCGACACTCCCTACTGATCTAGGGTTAGCACGGTGCTCAGGGGAAGCACACCACCGCCGCCATCTCCCTGCCATCACCGGCCGCTACTTCATCATGGCCGGCACCGGCTTGAGCTCTTTAACACCAGGAGAAGGTAGGTTTACCGGATTTAATCTAGCCTAGTGATCCAAGAGTCTATCAATGGTATCTGACAGGCTAGGATCTAGATTATTTATGATACAAAGGAAAAACAGAGAAAGAAAAAAGTGCCTCCCCAAAAGCAACAAAAAGTTCACCGGAGAGGGCCTTGGGCCCGCCGGCAAAGAGCGCCGCCGTCATGGCCGCGCTTGCTCCTCTCGATCCCCACACGCATCGGCAAGCCGAGGTGCGGGAAAGAAGAACACCACCCCATGAGGGGCAAAGGGCACCGCGACCAAACTGCTCGACGGCGGTGCGCTCACAGCGAGGTGGACGCGCAGCCCGTGAGGGTGAAGGCTGCTACCTCTTGAGCACTGCGTTGGTTTTCCCTTGAAGAGGAAAGGGTGATGCAGCAAAGTAGCGAAAGTATTTCCCTCAGTTTTTGAGAACCAAGGTATCAATCCAGTAGGAGGCTACACGCAAATCCCTCGTACCTACACAAACAATCAAGAACCTTGCAACCAACGCGATAAAGGGGTTGTCAATCCCTTCACGGCCACTTGCAAAACTGAGATCTGATAGAGATAATAATAAGATAAATATTTTTGGTATTTTTATGATGTAGATTGAAAAGTAAAGATTGCAAAATAAAGTAGATCGAAAACTTATATGATGGAAAATATACCGGGGGCCATAGGTTTCACTAGGGGCTTCTCTCAAGATAGCATAAGTTTTACGGTGGGTGAACAAATTAAGTATAGAGCAATTGATAGAAAAGTGCATAGTTATTAGAATATCTAGGCATGATCATGTATATAGGCATCACGTCCGCGACAAGTAGATCGAAACGATTCTGCATCTACTACTGTTACTCCACACATCGACCGCTATCCAGCATGCATCTAGAGTATTAAGTTCATAAGAATTGAGTAACGCATTAGGCAAGATGACATGATGTAGAGGGATAAACTCAAGCAATATGATATAAACCCCATCTTTTTATCCTCGATGGCAACAATACAACACGTGCCTTGCAGCCCCTGCTGTCACTGGGAAAGGACACCGCAAGATTGAACCCAAAGCTAAGCACTTCTCCCATTGCAAGAAAGATCAATCTAGTAGGCCAAACCAAACTGATAATTCGAAGAGACTTCCAAAGATAACCAATCATAAATAAAAGAATTCAGAGGAGATTCAAATATTTCTCATAGATAAACTTGATCATAAACCCACAATTCCTTGGATCTCGACAAACACACCGCAAAAAGAGTTACATATAATAGATCTCCAAGAAGATTGAGGAGAACATTGTATTGAGATTCAAAGAGAGAAAAGAATTCATCTAGCTAATAACTATGGACCCGAAGGTCTGTGGTAAACTACTCACACTTCATCAGAGAGGCTATGGCGTTGATGTAGAAGCCCTCCGTGATCGATTCCCCCTTCAGCGGAGCGCCGGAAAAGGCCCCAAGATGGGATCTCACGGGTACAGAAGGTTGCAGCGGTGAAAATAGGGTTTCGTGATGATCCTAGATGTTTTCAGGGTATGTAGATATATATAGGTGAAAGAAGTCGGTCAGGGGAGCCACGAGGGGCCCACGAGGGTGGGGGGTGCGCCCTCCTGCCTCTTGGCTTCCTCATTTGCTTCTTGACATCCACTCCAAGTCTCCTGGATTGCGTTTGTTCCAAAAATAACTTTCCTGAAGGTTTCATTCCGTTTGGACTCCGTTTGATATTCCTTTTCTGCGAAACACTAAATAGGCAAAAGAACACCAATTTGGGCAGGGCCTCCAGTTAATAGGTTAGTCCTAAAAATAATATAGAAGTGCTTAGTAAAGCCCATAAACATCCAAAACAGGTAATATAATAGCATGAACAATAAAAATTATAGATACTTTGGAGACGTATCAAGCATCCCCAAGCTTAATTCCTGCTCGTCCTCGAGTAGGTAAATGATAAAAACAGAATTTTTGATGTGGAATGCTACCTAGCATATTTCTCAATGTAATTTTCTTTATTGTGGCATGAATGTTCAGATCCAAATGATTCAAAATAAAAGTTCATATTGACATAAAAATAGTAATACTTCAAGCATACTAACAAGTAATGTTGTCTTATCAAAATAACATAGCCAAAGAAAGCTTATCCCTACAAAATCATATAGTTAGGCAATGCTTCATTTTCATCACACAAAATACTCAAATCATGCACAACCCCGATTTCAGCCAAGCAATTGGTTCATACTTTTTAACGCGCTTCAGCTTTTTAACCCTCACACAATACATGAGCGTAAGCCATGGATATAGCACTATGGGTGGAATAGAATATGTTGATGGAGGTTGTGTGGAGAAGACAAAAAAGGAGAAAGTATAATATTGACGCGGCTAATCAACGGGCTATGGAGATGCCCATCAATTGATGTCAATACGAGGAGTAGAGATTGCCATGCAACAGATGCACTAGAGCTATAAATGTATGAAAGCTCAACAAAAGAAACTAAGTGGGTGTACATCCAACTCGCTTGCTCACGAAGACCTGGAGCATTTTGAGGAAGCCCATCATTGGAATATACATGCTAAGTTCTATAATGAAAAATTCCCACTAGTATATGAAAGTGACAACATAGGAGACTCTCTATCATGAAGATCATGGTGCTACTTTGAAGCACAAGTGTGGAAAAAGGATAGTAACATTGTCCCTTCTCTCTTTTTCTCTCATTTATTTATTTATTTTGGTGGGCTTCTTTGGCATCTTTTTTTTATTTGGGCTTCTTTGGCCTCTTTTATTTTTCATAAAGTCCGGAGTCTCATCCCGACTTGTGGGGGAATCATTGTCTCCATCATCCTTTCCTCACTTGGGACAATGCTCTAATAATGAAGATCATCACATTTTTATTTATTTACAACTCAAGAGTTACAACTCAATACTTAGAACAAAATATGACTCTATGTGAATGCATCCGGCGGTGTACCGGGATATGCAATGAATCAAGAGCGACATGTATGAAAGAATTATGAAGGTGGCTTTGCCACAAATACGATGTCAACTACATGATCATGCAAAAGCAATATGACAATGATGGAGCGTGTCATAATAAACGGAACGGTGGAAAGTTGCGTGGTAATATATCTCGGAATGACTATGGAAGTGCCATAATAGGTAGGTATGGTGGCTGTTTTGAGGAAGATATAAGGAGGTTTATGTGTGATAGAGCATATCGTATCACCGGGTTTGGATGCACCGGCGAAGTTTGCACCAACTCTCAAGGTGAGAAAGGGCAATGCACGGTACCGTAGAGGCTAGCAATGATGGAAGCACTACTAGAAAACCCCTACTAATGGCGCACCTAATAAGGCCATTAATGGCGCATCTGTGGTGCGCCATTACTAGCACGCCATTAGTAATTTTTACTAATGGCGCACCACCTGGTGCGCCATTAGTATCTAGTATACTAATGGCGCACCGCAAGTGCGCCATTAGTATAGGCCAGGGTGCGCCATTAGTATGCCTCCCAGGGGCCATGTATACCCAGGTGCTTTGGCATACTAATGGCGCACTATCCAGTGATGCGCCATTACTAACCACGGCATACTAATGGCGCACTATCCAGTGATGCGCCATTAGTATGCTTTGTCATACTAATGGCGCACTGTCATGTGATGTGCCATTAGTATGAATATTAGGCTTTTTTATTTTTTATTTTCTGTTTTTTGCACAGGTTACAAAATGTATAATTTGACAAAATATAGACAGCACACATCAACAACAGATTCATCGAATACAATAGAAGATTAGTATTTGAATACAATTCATCATATTAGTCTCCGAATACAATTCATCATATTAGCCTCCGAATTGAAAAGACCGAACAAAGATAGAACATTATATTACAAGTCTCGAGACCGCGAGTAGCGAGTTTGTCTTCACATTACAAGTCGATATCGATCATCTAAACTACCATCACATAGAAGAGAGCTGCGGTCATCACGATGAGCATCATCATGATGAAACTCGTCTTCATCCGGTTCCTCCAACGTTCCCTCCCCTCTCCCGCTAGATAGCGGGCGTATCTAGATTCGGCCTCGGCCCTAGTGGTGTACCCTTTGTAACTGTTACCGCTGAATCGGTGAACCTGTCTCCGACACTCCTCCCAGTCATCGTAGACTCCGGGAACCTTACCCTTGTACACGACATACGTCGGCATCGCTATGCACTAGCCAAACGAAACGTTAGTACCAATTCACAGACAATACATAAGCAATATATAAGTATGCAACAGAACGATCGGAAGAGAAAAGCAAGACATTAATAGCATCGATTACATCTAAGTTGAACGACTCTTGAAACCAAAGAGACATACTACAAGTTCATTAAAGTTTAATTACAACATGCGCCAATCGATGTTTCAGAACTAGACACAGCATCACTGCTTTCGACTCGACTCAAGGGACCGGAGCGTCGATGAAGCCGCCGTCTATCGTGGGAGTCATGAAATAACAGTCGTTGTCAGCCTGCATTTGTAGCATTGTGTCGATGTCACTGTTGGATGGTTGATTGTTGAGGTAGAACTGCCCCGAGGTATGAAGGACATCTTGATGGATGATTTCCGCAAACTCAGACTGGATGCGAAAGAATTCTTGTCGGAGGTCCGTGTCCTGGATTGCTGACACGCTCTTTGCCCAATTCTTGTCGGAGGTCCGTGTCAGCCTGCAGAAGTTGATGATGGTCCCGTACGATCGCCCACATGTGATGGATGGCCTAGTAGGCACCCTTCTGACCGCCAGGCGGCTGCTTGACGCAGCAGAACGTCGTATTATGGGAGAACACGTGCTTGCCGTACTTACGAATAGGCTTGGTGAAGGTGCCTCCAGATTTGGCGTAGCCGGGGAGAACATCATCAAGAACCTTCTTGACATTTGTGTAGTCTACGTTCGACTGACGGTCCGGGTCGAAATACGTGGCCATGGAATATTTGGGGCTTAGGAGGATGAGCGTGCAACGTGTGTCACTGCAGAAAACACGGAATGTTTAAAGAAAAACGATCGAAATGTAAGAATTCATATGTTGCGGGCCGGTTGAGGGGAGTACTTACTCGGGAAAGTAAGGCACGAGGAAGTTATCCTTATCTTGGTTTGCCAGAATGACGCCTTCGAGGTAAGAACTCGCGACTTGCCGGTCCCCAGCGCTGCCCAAGATCTTGGCACGCATGTAAAAGGGGTCGACTATCACGATGTCCGGGGTCTTGTCGCGAATGATCCGCATCTCCATACTCAGTGAAAATAGCCGAACGAAGGTGTAGTGCAGCGGATGAAGGTTCATCATAGCGTGGATGTCATCAAAACGCAGGACGATCGTACGCCCGATGGAGTTATCCACAAAGCCCTTGCCCTCTGGCACCTTGGCCGCGAAAACCGGGTATGCCACATCCTTCTCTCTGAGACGCCGCTTCTCCAAAGCAAGAACACTGTCATGCAGACTCCGCATAGCACCGGTTGCAGCATTGAGCATATTTGTCGGTAGCATCGCCCTACCCGCCACATGCACCCTCCTTGAGATATCCTGCAGTGAAGGTGGCCCGTCCTGAGCACGGACCGTACTCGGTGCCGGCTGGCTCGCACTCTTCTTACTCTTTCTTTTGCGTGCCTTCTTCTTCTCCTGTAATGGGACCGAGTTCTGCTCACAGACCGCCTTCTTGAGTGTGTTGGGGCTGATAATATTTCGCACCTCGCCTATCTGAGGCTCGGTGAAGTCGGCAGCTGGAGGCGTCTCCTGAGAGCTGAACGCCAGACGGCGCCTGTTGCAACTTGGCTTCTCTGCAGTACCAGCTAGATCGCACACGTCTTTTGTTGGGTTTGGTTCTTGAGAAGGAGGCCCCATGAAGTCGCCATCGTACCCATGATTGGCAAAGTACTGATCGACGTTGCCAAATGTATCATCGTCGTCGTCGTCGTCGTTCTGATCCTGTGCCATATGCATGCTTGGATCCAGTGGCATAGGGATGTCCGGCACCGTTACGGCGGTCTTGCCATGGGGCTGACTTGGCGCCGGCACGACTGGCGGTGTTGTCTTTGGGGTGGTGTCCCCCGCCCCCAAACGATTCTGGCTCTTCGACCAAAGCAGGGGCCAGCTCAGGCAGGCGCTGAGGGTCATTACGTCATCATCGTCGGCCCCGACGGGTCGAATCGGAGGTAACAAGTCGTCGCAGCCTGGCAGCACCCGAACCAGTTGAACCCTAAACAAGTTGGGTGGCATCTGGGTACTGTGGAACAAGGGGTTGCCCGGTTGAATGATTTTGCCCTTGGCGACATCGACCAACTCGTTGTTCACGAAGTGGAGGAGAGTGCACGGAACGTCGGCGGCGCCCTGCGAAAACATGTAGGGCGTCAGGGATGCCCAGTCAAAGGCAAGGAGATGAAGTCCTCGGCCGAGAGAGGCTTAATTAGTTACCGTGATGATGGCGTCGAGCTCGGCTAATGTCGACGCACCGCCAACGGCGGGCGTGCAGTTGATGGAGGGGCCGCTTGCTGCAGAGGTGCCGGCCGGCGTACACCCGGGTGCATTAAGCTCCCGTGCCGGCGTCGGAGACACCAATGCCGCCTCCGCCGGAGGCACCAATGGCCCCGCCATCGCATTATGTGAGTTGCTGGCCATGAAGCTAGGAATCGGGGGCGGCCCCTGTTGGCCGCCCGCAATCCACGCACTCAACCCCGAGATCAAGGTAGGCACAATGGCGGTGATCGTCGCTCCGAGTCGTTGTTCCACTTTCTCTTGGACAATCTCCGGAATCCGCGCCACATGTGCCTTGAGTTCTTGAACCTCTCACGCCTGGCTTTCCGAGCTGGTCTTTTTCTCCTTCCGCACACCAGCGGTATAGTATGAACCCCATTTTGTCGACAAGCCTTTGTCGGCCACACGACCAGCTGACGTCGGCTTACTGAGCTTATCCTTGTTCTTCATTACATTCAACGCCCTATTTAGAGTGGTGTCCCAAGGGTTGCTCTTAGTCGACCCCGCGCTACTGCTTTCAGTCGCCTGCGGAAGGAATGTGAACCATTTAGAAATTTGGCTTCATTAATTAGAATGCAACCATATGGAGCTAATTACGCGGGGGTGTATTCCTTACCAGAACAAGCTCAAGCTGCCTGGTCTTCGGATCGGTGGTAAGCTCCTTTGTTTTCGGGTCCTTCTTGTACCGGGCCCTGACAAAGTTCCTGGTCTGCTTGTTACCGCTGTATTTCTTGAAGAGGGGCGGTAGGCCTTGCTCGGCATGGTCCGCCTCCTCCTTGTCCCATATAGGCTCCGCCACTCTGTAACCGCCGGGACCGAGTGTGTGTTCCCCTATGTTCAGCTCCCGCATTTGTTTCCCCCACTCACTTGATTGGGGGCTTGCGGTGCTTGAGCAATTGATCTTGAAGTCGTTGTAGTCATCTTCGGTGATCGAAGGATTTTTCTCCTTGATCTTCTGATAACTCTCACCTTTCTCGATCATTTTCTTCACATTGCTTTTCCAAGTAGACAGGGCCTTGCTCATCTTCGTGAGGGCAGCATTGTTCACTTTATTCCCTTTGAGGCTTGTGTTTGCAAATTCAGCGGGAAACTTGTATCGTTCGTGCAGCTTCGTGAAGAGGAGGTGGCGCAAATTCCCTCGGTCAGGATGCCTCAGGTTCTCGGTGTTGATCGAGACGGTGCTCCGGACAATGCACCCGAGCTGAAGCGAGTACCCCTTGACTATTCGTTCGGGCGCCGTTGGATTCCCGTTGGAGTCCACTTCAGTAACTTCCTCCTTGAGGGTGAGGAGCACGATCGGGCGCCGGTCCTTCCGTTGCCTCTTCGGTTGGCTGCCATCTGTGCGGGCACCACCATCATCAGTGGTGGCATCCTCGGCGGCACCATCAGTGGTGGCATCAGTGTGGTCATCCTCGGCGGCACCATCAGTGGTCACAGGATCGGTGGGGAAGGCGGCGGCCTCATACAAGTGAGGTTGTTCCTCCATCTCCTGGGACAGCTCCCAGAATGCCTTGCCGCCCGAACCCCCGGCCTCATTGTTGTGGGCCATGTTTCTCTCTAAATAGAAACAAAGTTTGGTCAAAAAGTTGGTTATTGTCAAGGAACAAGATCTCTAAGTTGACCAAATAACCTAATTCTCGAGGAATGTCGCCAAAAAGTTGGTTATTGTCAAGGAACAATTGAGAGATGTTTGTGATATTGCCTAGGTGTTTTGGGATAGAACCTGTTAGTGTGTTGTTGCTAAGGTCCAAGTCCACGTTCTCAGGGTAACCTAGTTCTTGAGGGGTGTGTCTAGAAAGTTCACTCTTCTTTTTAGAAGACAAGCGTCTGAAATGGTATTGCCTTTCCTTAATTTGTACTATTTTTTCATTGTGTTGACTACTTATGTGGGTGATTGTATCTGTAATTACTTTTTACTACACCGCAGGGTGTTCAAACACACGGAGAGGATAAACGCTAGCAGACTGATCTTGGTTGGGAAATCCGAGTGGGAGCGAGGCATGGTTCGTGTGAAGATACTATCAACCAGAGAAGAGTTCGAGGTCAGGGCGGGCGAATTGCAGTAGCTGTTAGCTGATCTGATCGATTTGAAGGTTTGGAGAATGCCTTTGCTGCCTGAGAATAGAATGCTCATCCGCTTCGAACTAAGGCTTTTGCGATTATTTTTGGTTCTGTACATGATGCAAAATGGATGGATGGATGAATATAATGAAGCAAGTAATTGTCCTGCCTTGGAAATTAAGTTGGTGCCTACAGGTATATGTATGTATTGTTCGGTTGGTCCTGAAAAACAAAAGCTATCTAGCTAGTATGCAATGCAAATTAAGCTGCAGATAGCTTATTGTCTCCTCTCACTATCTCTCTATCACACATGGCAAGCAAGGGTGTCTGAGTGTGTGAATAAAATACTAAACTAATCCAACCACTAAAGCAAATTAATTTTTATTTCGGTTGAGAATCGGGCACCTTCTAGGTCAAGAAAATTGGGCATGACCTTTGCTAATTTTCTTGACCTAGGAGTGCCCCATTTCTCAACCGAAACGGAAATTAATCAACGTTTCAGGAGAAAGGGGTTATTTTAGAAGATCACAAGTAGCAGCAGCATCACTTGACAAAATCACAACTAGCAGCAACAACTCGCAGATAGCAGCAGCAGCATCACTTGACAAGTAGTACAGCAGCCGCGTGGGCTGGATTAGCAAGAAAACTGATGTACAAAACCTCAAAACAATGCAAAGTGCTGTGGGCTAAAAAACAATTACAGCAGACTAAAAAATAAGAATCATTATCTTCTATATGAAGCTGCTGATGATGCAACTTTAGTCTTCACTAGATAGAAATACTTGTGTTGCTTGATTTATTTTCGAGCCCTAATTGTGTTGTTGTGTTCTCTGTTGTTGGTGAAATAGGTGTTGTATCCACAACTTAACTGTAATTGGGCCCCTGGACATCGAACAAACATAGAGCAAGCAAGACTGAATGTTCCAGACTATGAACCAGTGTGATGCACACAAGAATCAAACTGGAGTGTACAACAAAAAGAAACCACCTTGGCTGCTCCTAAACGCAGATCTCATGTTCCATAGTTTGAGACGGCATATTCCACAAGTTATAATCACTCAAGAAACGTCAACCGCTGATGCAAATTTAGCACCGAAGCATGCAACCCTCAAACATTACTACTACTACATGTACCAGGGCCAAAATCAAATTGCAATGCTTGTTTAGAGAATTTTCAGAGAGAAAATACAGGTACACCAAGCCACCAAGAGCTGCCATTTCTAAATTTAATTGCAACAATATCATACACTAATAATTACAGTGTAAAAACCATGGAAATACACAGTACTTCCACTAAAAATGCCACTTGCAAATACAGAGCAAAAATCCACTAGAAGTACACTGTAAACCCACTAACATTTACAGTGTAAATTCCACTAACAATTACAGTGTAAATTTCACTGAAAATG
>NC_041391.1:714647541-714648146 GCF_002162155.2 Triticum dicoccoides
GGGGCAGCAGCGTCTGGTTAGGTTTGGGCGGACGGCCCGGGCTCGAGGGGGAGGAAGGGGAGAGGGAGGCGGTGGGGGCGCGTGGGCGGCTGCGGCGCAGTGGGTCAGGGCAGCGGCGGCGGCGGCGGTGGATCGAGGGAGAGGGAACTGGCGAGGGGGAGAGGGAAGGGGGGATCGGGCGAAGGGGGAGAGGGAAGGGGGGATCGGGCACAATACTAATGGCGCACCACCCCTCGGTGCACCATAAGTACATCCATACTAATGGCGCACCTCACCGTGGTGCGCCATTAGTATTTTTTTATTTCAACTCGAGCCAACAGGTTATGTACCACCAGAACTGATCCACATCAAGTCCCCTCTACTAGTTCGACTGGTCAGCAGCCAGTTCTCACACCAGGAGGTCCTGGGTTCGACTCCTAGGCCCCACAATTTTTTTTTAGCATTTAAAAAGTTGTTTGATACTTATTTGTGTTTAAATATGTTCAAACTTGTTTAAATCATAACAGTAATATTTTTTTATAAGACAGTAATAATTTTTTAAAAAATATCATCAAACAGTAATGCCGGTGGAGCGGGGGAGGGTGCGCGGGGTGCGGGGGGTCGGC